>NC_085019.1:5385587-5589739 GCF_963692335.1 Osmerus eperlanus
GTGTTTTAGAGGGCTATAGAGAGATAGTTTGTGCGTGTATACTGCAGGTGTGTGCGTGCGTGTGCATCTGTAAATTGATGGAGTTAAGGAGGCAACAGGTAGCGATGTGGCAATACGCCTCATTAACTATGAATGGCAAGACAGGGCCAAGTCTGGAGTCTGACAGGTCTATACACACAGTCTCGCACGTACACACACCGACACAAATATACACACGGATTCCGACCTCAGGCGGAATACACGTATATACTGAGCCTGAGTTTAGCTCCATAATGAAGGCCAGGTATAGAGGGGCTGTATAGAGACAAGCTGAGTGCTCCTCGGCTCAGCCCGTCAGCTGGAGAGGAAGCTGATGGGGTTGTTAACTCTGTCTCTGTGCCCCAGACGAGGCGAAGGGCGGCCAGGAGAACTAGCGCCCGCTCCCTAGAGAATGGAAGAAAGGTGGAAAGGCACATACTTATGGGTGACTTCCATCAGGTCAACAAGAGGCAACCAATTGCAGCCAAAAAGGTTTTTACAATCATTATAATTGGTAGTATTTCCTTCCTTCCTGCCTTTGTTCCGTCCTTCGTTGTGGCTGAGACTCCCCCTGAGGAGATATCCTATTGACCCTCGACTGCAGCCTAATCATCCTCCAACTGCTCTGTCCAGTTTCTGTGTTGCTGTGGTCTGGTCTGGCTCCACTACGCCTCAGTCAAGCGTCGTACCAGCCTCCAGCCTCTGCCTCAACCCTAGCCGCATCCCCCAACCTCAGCATCGACCCCAGCTCCAGCCTCATTTCCAAGCAGTACTTGTTGAATCTCATGTGAGACTCAGGTGTGATATCCGCTAACAGCCTAACGCTGACACACACACCCAAGAAATGCTTCGAGAATTGCGTAGAGAACAGAGCCTTATCACTCTCTCTCTCTCTCTCTCTCTCTCTCTCTCTCTCTCTCTCTCTCTCTCTCTCTCTCTCTCTCTCTCTCTCTCTCTCTCTCTCTCTCTCTCTCTCTCTCTCTCTCTCTCTCTCTCTCTCCCTCTCTCTCTCTCTCGCTCACTCAAATGCAAATGACCAGGGCATTGCACCCAGCGTGGGCAAATAGGGACCATTTGTCCAAAATGCTGTTTCCGACTTGGTAAGAGAATGCCCATGCAAAGTCATTGCCGGGAAAGTATGTTGACAAGTTATGTCAAAAACATTGATCAACATAAAAAGACGATCTGAAAATGGAGGTCAGTCCCTATTCTCCCACGGATGTCAGAGGAGGTTGTGGTGCCGCGGGCGGAGGCTGGTGGTCTGCATGCGGCGTGGCTCCGTCCGTGTCAAACCCAGCCAACCGGTGTCGGAGGAAGACAGTTTGCCTCCTCCTCTCTCTGGGTGCCTACCCTCTTTCCCTTCTCTCGTCTCCTTCCTTCCTTTCGATTTGCCGTCAGCGGAGGAGCAGCACGCCAGATTCCCCCTGCCAAGTGCCTGTGGGACATGACATTCATGAATAAATCTTTTTTTCGTTTGATTCGTCGGTCAGGCAAATCAATTGCATCAATCGGTGTACACACAAGGGTTTTGCATATCCATCGACTTGGATTTTCACATCAACGAACGGCCAATGTTTTCAAATATAGGAAATATATTGTCATACCTGAGGTACTAGACGTTCCCACCTCTACCATCTCACCTTCTCCCAAACTCCATCTGAGGTCATTGAACTTGAGATCCATCCATCTCAGCCTTAGTGAATGTTGATTGTTAATCTCCACATTGTTACACACTTCTGTTCACTCGTTTTGTGCTCTTGGGAACCTGATTGGTTATAGCAACCAGCCAAATAACACAACCATTCAATTACTCCACCCACATGGTGAAGCCGGTTTCCGACTTGTGGATAAATTGAGCAAGAAACCAAATTCATATCATTGTACCCAGAGTGTTAGGCAAAGGTTTAGCCAAAACCGTGTTGTGGTCTGCAGTTCCAAAATGTGGGCTTCTGTCTCACCTTCCTTCTGAATGGCCCTCTGGCCCTGTTTACCTCTCCTCATCACTCACACTCCCTGACAGCTGACAACACCATGGCGACAACACAACACCATGGCGACCCGGCAGCGATACATCACCACTGTGGCCTGGCACCTCCCTGCCAGCCACAGTGGTCTGGGGTGAACAATGCTGCGCTCCACGCCAAACCCTTCAAATCATCATCATTGAACTAAAACTGATAGACTGTGTTGTGTTTGAGATATGCTGTTGTTGTCTCATGACTGTGTTGATTGCAGTGTGTAGTTGCACACAATGTTTCTTGCCATTCACCGCTGTAATACTGTAGAACAGTGCACTTCTAGTCCTTGATTATCTGCTGCATTTACTATGTATATTTGTATGTCGCTTTGGATAAAAGCGTCTGCCAAATGAATAATGCTTAATATGCATACTGTTGTGCCACAACCCTAGCTATAATTTTCTGTGTAGAGTGCTATGAGAAGAGGTTTCACACAATGAGAGCAGGAGAGAGGGGGAGAAAGGAAGAGGGAGAAAAAGAAGAGGGATATAGAGGTAGGGAGAGGGGAGAATGTTTAATGGTCAAGGTGCTTCTTAAATGGCATGTGACATGTTTATGAGTCTGTGACCCAACCCTCTGTACTGAAAACAAAGACACACTCACACACACAGACACACACAGATACACACACAAACACACACACACACACACACGGACACACACACAAAGACACACACATACATAGGGGAGTCAGTTGGCTGAGCGGTGAGGGAATCGGGCTAGTAATCCGAAGGTTGCCAGTTCGATTCCCGGTCATGCAAACTGACGTTGTGTCCTTGGGCAAGGCACTTCACCCTACTTGCCTCGGGGGAATGTCCCTGTACTTACTGTAAGTCGCTCTGGATAAGAGCGTCTCCTAAATGACTAAATGTAAATGTAAATATATACAGAGACACACATAGAGAGACACACACACACAGACACACCGACAGACACAAACAGACACATCTACCCTGCACGCTCCCAGCTGAATGCCCTTCCTGACAGACTGAGTCACGGGCAGACATCTCCCTGACGACATGACTCAGAATCTAGACATCAAATAGAGAACTGAGTGTACGGAACAAAGAGCACCTCTCTAATAATCTCCAATGAACTGTATGTACAGCATTTTACAGTATCTCTAATACTGTAATCTCTACTGTATGTAGGAACATTTTAAGGATTTAACACATAATCTCTAATGCACTGTATGTAGGAACATTTTAAGGATATAATACATAATCTCTCATGTACTGTATGTAGGACATTTGACATTTTCTCTAACAATATATAATGTACAGTATGAGGAACATCTTACAGTATATATAATAATCAAATATGTGTAGAACATCTTACAGTATCTAACTATTCTATCATTTTATTTCCTGAATAACCGACATACCCTATCTTACCCATCATCTGATATCTAATTTGTATTACTGTGACCTCATCCCTCTACTAATTCACCATTTCTGAATCTTATCTTTATAATACCCCATAACTACAATCCAATCTCTACAACATCAAATCTGTAACATCTAATCTTTCTCAAGCACCCAGAATGGAGTGGATATGCTTCAGGCTTGTTCATATTATTGGCCAAACCAACCCATGACTGTTACCTGATGACTATTTAGTTGTCAGAAGTTCCCAACAGTCTGTCGCACTGAATGTTCCTGTCCATCAGTGTCTCCAAGGACTGTTATTGTTGTTGTTGACAATGACTCAACAAGCGGCTGAGCGACTCGTCTCGTCAATCTGAACCCTGCTTCTATTGACTGAAATTGCGCCAGCCATACATGACAGAGTCCTTAAATTTTTTTCCATGCTTTTTTGTTATCTTGTTTACCAGGCGCCGTTTGACTTTTGCATCATTTACTTTGGCACTTTCACTGAGGCTTTGGCCACGTTGATCTGACAAGCTTTTATGTGGAGATGACTCGACAGAAGTTAAGACTGTTCTGAGCTGATTCTGAATGTTTGGACCTTCTGGAGGAGATCGTTACACATGTCATTCCAGTGCTTTGTTGGCTGCTGTCTGTGACTCCTGCTTCAGAGAGGGTGAGAAGGGGTTGTGGCTGAATCCTGTCTGGAGCTGTACTCGACAGGGCTCTCTAGAGCTGGCTCTCTTTGTACTGCTTCCCACAAAGGACAAAGGTGGTCACCTGCATTATTTCGATGAAATCAATGGATCAGAGTCCAAGTGTGGAAGTGCGTATGTGTTTGTGTGTGAGAAAGAGAGAAAGAGATGGAAAGAGACAGAGAAAAGAGAGACAGAGAAAAGAGAGAGAGATGCACTATATGGATGTCAGTCTGCACAGAGAATGGAAACAGTCTACAAAGACATCAAAAACGAGGGTGTGTGGGAAGATGATAAGGACCATCGTGAAAAGCCCAGGTAGTGGGTACTTAGCTATTGCCGCTGTGAAGAGTCCATCAGGGTGGTGTGGTCACATCCTACCGGGGCTCCTTTACAAGTCCCGCTGACTGATCCCACACACCATTGCCTTTGTTCATCTCCCAGAATAGCTATCAGGATGGAGACTTTGTACATGTACCTTTGAGATCTTGCTGGGCATGGCTGGCTTGCTGGTGGGCGAGTGGGCTGGCTGACTTGCTGGATGGCTGGCTGGCTGCTTGGCTATTAGTTTTCTATTATCCTTTGTGTAAAACAGGGAGCCTGCAGTGCCAGTAGTCAGTAGTCTGTCTGGGACATCAGATGTTTTAAGACTGGGAAATGAACACAATTAGCCTGAGATGAGGAGGAACATCAGGCCTAGCTCAAAGACAGACAGACAGATATGCAGATAGATAGGCAGGCAGGCAAGGAGACAGACAGACAGTTTGCCTTGCTCTGCCACCAACATGGTGAGAGACTTTCATAATTGTATCATTAACGTCGTTCTGCATAGCAGGATGGTATTGCTTCTGCCTCAGGAAGCATCTTTGCCAGGGTGTCTCTGTTGTTGTTGATCTGTGTGAAAGGAAACAAGCTGTTATGTTGTCCTTATAGAGGCTGAGAACACACAGATGACTGAAAACAGGTGCACTGTGTGGTTTCACTCTTGTGTTTTTACTGGTTTGTTTCGCATCCTTATAAAGGAAGTGCATGCATGTTTGTATGTGCACATGCTTGTGTGTGCTCGGGTTGTTTTTCTGTCTGCTTGTGCATTGGTGTGTATATGTGTGTGTGTGTACATATTTGTGCAGTACGTGTGTGCGTGTACGTGTTTGTGCAGTGTGTGTGTGTGTGTGTTTTAATGAATGCAGTGTAGTTCTGTCACCTGCTTGCTGTTCTAATGTCACCAGGATGCAAAGAAGGCCGACTCTGAAGAGGATCTTAAATATTTAACCGGAGAAAGGGGGGGAGAGGGGGGAGAGGGAGAGAGAAGAGAGAGAAAACGAGAGTGAGAGGGGTGGAGAGTGAGGGGGGAGAGAGGGAGAGAGAGGAGAGAGATGTGGAGTGAGCGCACAGCAGAGAGTAGGTGGGTGCTAGAAATGTGAGGGAGGGCGAGGGAGCCGGTAGGTGAGCCTGCTTCTCAGAGTGTGACCGTGTCTCTGAGGGCAGGCCACAGGGATCAGGACACATCTGGCCTCTAATTGGATAAACGCAAATTTCTCCAGAATAGCCACCAGGTAGCACTCACCTTTACGTAAGATGACCTTGTCCTTTTTTCATTTCATCTCCTCTCTCTTTGCTAGTGTGTGCCTATGTGTGTGTGTGTGTGTGTGTGTGTGTGTGTGTGTGTTTGTGTGTGTGCATGTGTGTGTGTGTGTGTGCGTGTGTGCCAGTGCCTGTGTGTAGGTGTATGCATTTGTGTCTGTCTATGTGTGCCCGTGTGGTTATGTGTGGGCGTGTGTGTGTGTGTGTGTGCCTTGGTGTGTATGAGAGACACCAATGAAAAAGTTAGCCCAGAACTTTGGTGTGCAGGGAAACGGAGAGCTTGCAGACAGCTTGTAGCTCAGCCTGTTTCAACCCTGGCGTCCAACCAAGACTGACTAATCACCAGCTAACACATTTACATGTGTAACACTGTCTTTACAATTAGGCATGAGAGCAGGCCAGCCCAGGGCCTGACTAGCAATACCATGACTGCACCACACTATCACCTTCACACAGAGAAGCCGTTTCATATCCCAGCTGGCCTAGTCTGTCCTAATAAACTGTGAAGTGCCTGTGTACACAACAAATTTGTCTGGGCCACTTGGCTCCATTTGAGCCACTGCAGTGGTTTTCAACCTTCTGGTCTCTGAACAGCCCTCCAGTCAATATTGGAAGGACTTCTGCATCAGTCCATAGTCAATAGTCATTTGGGGAGAAGGGGCCGTGACGTCAGACCGCAGCAGAGAGCTCTCCAAGTGTACTGCGGCAAAAGGTCACAAACTACAACCTTGACTTTTCAAAGTTTCTATTCGAGCGTCCAGCTGAATTGTTAAGAAATGACTTTTGGTCTGCCTCAGGGTTTACGTGGCTGGAAATATATATTATACGCTGCCTACCTTCATTGTTGGCGGTGTTGTTGGTCGATATTTTGGCTAGTTAGGACTGCACAGTGTGACTTATATAGTGTGAAATAGCATAAATATCATAAAGCATTTATGAGTGTTGTGGCTGAGGGTTTATGAGTGTGTCCTTTGTTCCTGGCAGGGGGGTGTCTGCCTGGAGAGTGTAATTGAAGTTATTTGTAAAGGCGAGTGGACCCTGGACATGTTGGCTGGCTGGTGGACCAGACCCAGAACATGTGCGCATGTATGTGTGTGTGTTTTCCTCATGAACCATACCATCATAAACCATATCCTCATGAACCATACCCTCATGGACCATACCATCATGAACCATACCCTCATGGACCATACCATCATGAACCATACCCTCATGGGCCATACCATCATGAACCATCTCCTCATGAACCATACCATCATAAACCATATCCTCATGAACCATACCCTCATGGACCATACCATCATGAACCATACCCTCATGGACCATACCGTCATAAACCATATCCTCATGAACCATACCCTCATGGACCATACCATCATGAACCATACCCTCATGGACCATACCCTCATGGACCATACCATCATAAACCATATACTCATGAACCATACCCTCATGGACCATACCATCATAAACCATATCCTCATGAACCATACCCTCATGGACCATACCATCATGAACCATACCCTCATGGACCATACCCTCATAAACCATATCCTCATGAACCATACCCTCATGGACCATACCATCATGAACCATACCCTCATGGACCATACCATCATAAACTATATCCTCATGAACCATACCCTCATGGACCATACCCTCATAAACCATACCCTCATGGACCATACCATCATGAACCATACCCTCATGGACCATACCATCATAAACCATATCCTCATGAACCATACCGTCATGGACCATACCATCATGAACCATACCCTCATGGACCATACCATCATGAACCATTCCCTCAGGGACATGTTCCCTGTATCAGGCCAAACGTTTCTCTTCACTTCCCAAGCCAGTTTCTGAATCAATAAGTATTCATGGAGCCTGTAAGCTTGGTGTGTGGGTGCTTTATAAAGAGCTGATAGGAGAGAAGAGAAATAGATAATAGATTTACAGAAACTCTGAGAGGCTTCTGTTGCTGCTGCGCTCCCAACCTGTGGATATGAAAGAGAGGTTTACTCCGAAAGAAACTCCTGAAGGTAAAAATAACTAAACAAAGGATCCAGGAAATGCCGTATCAGACGGTGCTCGGCACGACCAGAGGAAGCTCTGGCGGGAGCAACACGTCTTTGCCGTTTCTTCGAGTGGATCGGAATATCTGCGACCCCCTCCAATCGCTTACAACTTTGTGAGTGTTGCCATGGTGTCCTGGGAGGGCTCGATGCATCTCTCTGGAATATCTGAACCTCTTGCTCATCACTGGAGGTCAGATATCATTAGTGTGTGAGATGAGACCATGAACCTGAGGGATGTTTAGGATGCAAGTGGTTGAGACATAGGGAGAGGCCACTTAGGCCGCTTTATATAAAAAGATACATTCTCTCTTTCCCCACCTGTGATAACACGTTCACAGCCACACACACACACTCACAGCCACACACACACTCACAGCCACACACACACACTCACAGCTACACACACACACACACACACACACACACACAGCCACACACACACACTCACAGCTACACACACACACACACACACACACACACACACACACTCACAGCCACAGCCACACACACACACACTCACAGCTACACACACACACACTCACAGCCATACACTCACAGCCACACACTCACAGCCACAACCACACACTACCCCTTGAACTGTTTAAAAATCTCCTATATCAATAGTGCAGAATGCTCCGGTTGAGGTTAGAAGGCAGGCACACACCTTAATGAGACTTATCAACCAGAGTCTGGTTTTGTACACAGCGGGAGCGCAGGGATTGGTTGTTACCTGTGTCACTGTGGGTACAGTACAGTTGACTTTACTCATTTGCCTTTGAAAAACGTTCTGATGAACCTCTGATTCAGCTTTGGAACCTATCCATTTCACTGCCAATGATAGTGGTTTTTTTGCCATTGACAGATCTATCTGGAGGGAGGTACAATTTACTTTACATTCAGCCAAGACATTTGTTTCCTACAGCAAGGCCCTGGCCTGTGTGAGACAGGGGCTGGATCGATGGGAAGATTGATGCAGGATCTCAGACTGTACTGTACCTTGGTGGTTAGACCTACAGGTGGATCAGGGAACTGGCCACTTGCCCTGAGAGGTTGTGTCGGTAGGAGAGGGTGGAGAGATGGGGGAGGGGTGGAAGGAGGGAGGGAGGAGGGAGAGAAAAGATGCTGGAAGAGACTGGGAGGCTGGGTAGAGAGTGGGAGAGGGATGGGTCTGGAGGGAGAGAAACAGGGAGGAGACCCAAATCAGAGGGGCAGTGACTGGGGAAATAATAATAAGACTATATTTCCAGAGCACATTTCATACTAGAATTGCAGCTCTAGGTGATTTACATAAATGACTAAATGTAAATAAAATCAAAAAAGTCTAAGTAATAAAAGTAATAAAACCCTTCTGAACACAGGCCACAGTCTTTGCGGGCATGGGAATAGGCAGGGGAGGGATTGAAAAGGTGGAGGGGGAACGTAGGAGATGGGATAGTTGGTTGATAGTAAACGGAGGGAGACAGTGATGGACAGACAGGAAAGTAAGGGAAGAGAGAGAGAGGAAGTGAGGGCAGAGAGGGGCTAATGCTTGTGGAGAATGAGACCAGCTGTATTTAGAGCCAGAGGATCATGGAGTATCGCATTATTGATGCATTAAAAAGAGCATGTGAGCGGGCAGAGAAGAAAGTCTCGCTCCAATCTCTCTAATTAGCTTTGTGTGTGCACTTACACACACACACACGCACACACTCTCTCTCACACACACACACACACACACACACACACACACACACAGATCCATAAAAATGTCAAATTGTATGAGAAACATTGAAATATTCCTGTCTCTCAATCGTTAACATAATTAGACAATCCATCCAATCATGTCTTCTGTTTTCTGTTTCAGAATAAAGTGCTGAACATTGATGGAGTGAAGGTGAAGCTCCAGGTAGGAAATGGAATGAAAGTTATTGAGCCTCGAAATGTAACAATGGGATCCAGCACGCCACCTCGGACGTGTGAAGTGCAACCACTACCGGTTATGCCAACGGAAATCTAGCAGCTCACTGGCGCTGGTGTCCTTTAAATTGAGTACACGCTGAGTACCTTACATTACTGTATATGTGAATAGAAACGGCCTCAGCTTCTCTCAGTCTCCCAGCATGCACTGCTTTGTCGGGGGTAATAACGCCACATGAAGTGGACCTCTGATGCTCGCTGCTGATTCAATCAACATGAAACATTTCCCCATTTAGAGACAAAGTAGATTTAAAAGACAATCAGGATTTAGTGGCTCAATGACCATAAATCTTCTTCCAGACTATTAGCTCCCACAAACGTTCACTGACTCCTCAGCCTCTAGCCTCCCCAGCCTCTAGCCTCCCCAGCCTCTAGCCTCCCCAGCCTCTAGTCTCTACAACCTCTAGCCTCCCCAGCCTCTACCCTCCCCAGCTTTTAGCCTACAACCTCTAGCCTCCCCAGCCTCTACCCTCCCCAGCCCTTAGCCTACAACCTCTAGCCTCCCCAGCCTCTACCCTCCCCAGCCCTTAGCCTACAACCTCTAGCCTCCCCAGCCTCTACCCTCCCCAACCTTCAGCCTACAACTTCTAGCTTCCCCAGCCTGTAGTCTCTACAGCCTCCTGCCTCCTGCCTCCCCAGCCTCTAACCTACAACCTACAACCTCTAGCCTCCCTAGCCTCTAACCTCCTCAACCTTTAGCCTCCTCATCCTCTGGCCTCCCACCCCCAGCCTCATCAGGCAGGCATTGTTGTTTATTAGCTTGGTTGTTTCTTCTGTGTCAAATAGAGCTGCTAATTATACCAATCGGTTCCCAAAATTAAGAAAAAAACAGCTGGAGGTAGGGCGTTCTCATATAGAGTGCCTCTTCTCTGGAATAAACTACCCGTCTCAATTAGGGAGTCTGATACTGTTTCAACGTTTAAAATTAGGTTAAAAACGTTATTGTTTAGTCAATTCTACGACTGTTAAAGGTAAGTATGTTACTAGTTGGAGGCAACGGGGGACGGGTTGTTTCCATCCTTATTCTTTAAGTATAACTTATTTTAGAGTTCTCTTCCCCTGGAACAGATTTCATGTTCCAAATGAGGGGGGCTGTCGCTGTCTTGGTGTGTGGGGTTGCATCAAATTCCCCTTTTTTGCTCTGTTAAATTGCTGCACCAGTCCACACTTGACCGGTGGGGATCTCATTCTATTATGACTGTAACTGTTAGCTGCTCCTGGCATTCTCTAATCCCTGCTCTCCTCTCTCTGTCCCCCCCCACACACATCCCTTGTGGTGTGGGGGGTTTGAGTTGTCAGCACCTGCCTGGTCGTCGGTCAGCCAACGCTGGACCTGGTCGCGAGTCTCCCGGTCCTGTCCTACATCTATAAAGTTGAAAAATGGATTTTGGTGTTTTAAAAACCCATCGACACTGTATGACTATGTTTAGCCTGTGTTCTGCTCCTCTCTCCCACCAACCGTCTCTGGAGGAGGGGATCCCTCTCTGAATTGCTCCTCCCAAGGTTTCTTCCATTTTTTTTTTTTTTCTCCTGTTGAGAGTTTTTTGGGAGTTTTTCCTTGTCTTCCTTGAGGGTTTAGGTTGGTTGAGGGGCAGTTCTATGGGCATATGTGAAGCCCTCTGTGACATGCTTGCGTGTAAAAAAGGCTATACAAATACATTTGATTTGATGATTTGATTTGAATCAGTCTAAACAAGCCTAATTAGAGGTCGTTGGAAGTCTGCAATAAGGCTTAATAAGGAGATTTTTCGTTGGCGCTAATTGGCCCCAGGCTGTGTGCGAGCAACGCGCAAGCACCCAGGGAATGATTTGGTCCCTCATGTAAATGCCATTCCTCACTACCACTGAGGGATGGGTCGTGGGGAGAGGAGTCCCAGGGAGATAGGAACCAGACACGGGATCAAAGCCTACTTGCAAGAGCGAGAGATGGAGAGAGAGAGATGTGGGAGACAGGAATGGGAGGAGGGGGGTCGCATAATAGAGAAAGAGGAAGCAAAGGAGTGAGAGAGATAAGCGGTAGAGAACAGGAAGCTGCATAGCAAGCCACACAGACACACACAGTGTTCACGTGTCCCAATAGTGCAAAGTTGGCTTTTGAAAATGTGAAAATGTCATCACCTAGCGCTCGTCTGGTCTGGAGGAAGTGTTGTTGTTGCTAGGCACGCCGGTGGTGAGAGACAGCCGTGGCTGGAGGGAGATCCAGCTATTTAATTAGCTTAGGTCCACAGGGGTTGGATAGGAGGCCGTCAGGGAGGCGGCCACTGGTGATTAATATTCATCAACCCTACCCCGGACCTCATCCTGTCTGCAACCCTCCTTCTCCTTTCCTCTCTTCTTCTCCTCTCCTCTCTTCTTCCTCGGTCCTGCCTTCTCCATCCATTCTCTTTGGCCTCTTTGGCCTTTCTCTCCATCCTGCCACGCGTCCCCTGCTCCTCTCCCTCCTGCCTTCCTCTCTCTGTCCTCTCCTCCTCCTCCTCCTCATCTCCCTCCTCGTCCTCACCTCCCTCCTCCTCTTCCTCTCCCCCCAGATCTGGGACACGGCTGGACAGGAGCGCTTCCGCAGCGTCACCCACGCCTACTACCGTGACGCCCATGGTGAGGCTTACACACACACATACACACACACACACACACACTCACATACACACAAACACAACCATATACACTCAAATGCATACTGTACATGTGAAAGCACACACACATGCACACAAGCACACTTACAGAAGCACACACGCACACACACACACACACACACATACATACATGCACGCAAAGATAATTGTAGCATAGTTAGAATGGTAAACATTTTCTTGTCAAAATGGGACTCAGCCCTATTACATATTGAAAGATGCTCCAGTTTATGTTGCCCATCAACCTAATGTGCAGACTTCATATACATATCAGAGCCACTTCATTAAGTCATGTTGGATTGATGATGTAATTGCCTGTATTGCCTGTACATGATGTATGTGGTTTGGTCTATTGTGCGAGTGCCCTTTGACTGCCACTATTTGTCATTGTTTGTCTTGTTTGTTTCCTGTGTCTTCTTGTGTTTGCCTTCTTATTGGCTGAGAGGCTGAACCGTATTACGGAATCATACAAAGCAGGTTGGATGTCACTTTGGAGTCGCGTGTGGCCATTCATTATTCATGGGCGAGGACGGATGAGGATGAGTGTAGCAGGATGAGGGCAGCCAGAGTGTGTATCCTGGCTCTACGGCAACACTTCGGCTGCGGGATCAGGTGTGAGCGGGGTGACAGAGTTGTTACCCTCACTCACCGACACACACACACACACACGCACACGCTCATTAGTGTGAGTGGAGAAAGAAGTTGCTGAAGTCAGAGATTGTCTGACTATCTCATGGGGAGGAGGAGGAAGATTGCAAATGAGGAGCGAGCATAGAGGAGGAGCATGGGGAAGAGAAAGAGGAAGGAGAGGGAGGAAGTCTTGTTGGCTGTGAAGCCACTATCCCTTCTGGTTACTCTGGCTCTACACTCCACATGATGAAAGGGAAAAGCTTGCGCGTGTGTTTGCATTGGGTCAATCTCTTCTAATTGCGGCAACCCTCCAATCCTACCTCCCTCCAATCCTGGAGGAGGTGGGAGGGGGGGTGGGGAGATGACCTTCATTAAGCCCAGTCGCAGTCACCTTCCCTGGGATCATACCTGCGTCTGCACCATCCACCTTTGAAGCACCAAGATGTATGTCATACTGCTGTGAATACCAGGGCGGGGAGACGCTGAAGAGGTTAAGTATAGCCCAGGCCCACTGGGAGGTGACTGATGGGATATTGATTATACTGATCATATTGAGACACCACTGTGGGGTTGCTGGAAGGGGATGAGAAGATGGTTGTCCTTGTCTGCTCCAGACAACCACACATCCCAAAGGCCTCAGTCACGGGAAGGCTCCAGAAGTCCCTTGACCCAGGGGTTGTTTTCGTGCAAACATCTCAACCTTCACCCAGCGCGCAGTATCAACGATAAACACACATCTGCCTCCACCTTTTTCCCCGTAAAGAAAAAAAAGAAGAGATTTGAAGGGACGAGACTAGATTTTGACACTGACGCCATGTCATCTTTACCAGTCAACTTCTCTCTTTACCCCCTCGTCAAAAGTTCTCTCTTTTTTCTTTCTTCGCATCCTTCCCTCTCTCCTCCTCCTCCTCTCTGAGGACAGTACCCCAGAACATCACAAAGCTATCAGATGATTTTCTGAAATACTACGCCTTTCCGATGGATCCCTTGATCATGTACTGTATCTTGTCAGATGCTCCGCTGGGACAAATACAAGCAATTTTAAATATCAACAGGAAATTGCTCATCCTCCTCTCAAATACATATTTGCTATGTTATGAGCCCACAGCATCCGAGAATGTGATTTTCCAGGACGTTTTAGTGGAACCCAAACAACTTCAGAGGCCCCTGTGAGACAGGCAGACGGTTCCTTGTGAAGCCAGAGTACTGAACCGGGATGCCAGGCTCATGTGGTTAAACCAGCTCAGAGGCCGACGTTCCAGACAGATCTGCCCCCGACGAGGCTGTCTGAACACACGCGCGCGCACGGACGCAGAAACTCACACAAGTACAGAGGAACACGCACACAGAAACTCACAGAAATCCAACGGGTACAGACGTTCGTCACACACACGGAGCTCCAGGCAGATGGTGGGCTGCTTCCTCCTGCCATCCCTTCACCAGGGCGATGCTTGTGTTTACATGTCAATGTTTCGGACAGTAAGCCAAGCATGGAAAGCTTCCTTTGATCAATACCAACTGAGGCCGTGTATCAGTAACGAGAGACAGAGCGATGGAATGAGAGGAAGGGAGAGAGAGACTGGCGAGAGAGACAAACCAATGGAAAGGCAAAGAGAGCGAACGAAAGGAGAGAGAAAGAATTCGAGGAAGGGAGAGCACGAGGGCAGGTGAGGGCGAGAGGAGAGCGGGCCACGGGGCGGCCACCGTGACAGAGTGTCAGACTAAGACAAACAATGTTGTAGAACGAGCCCCGCGGATACTCCTCAGTGATTGATGTTGGAGTCCTATCCTCCTCGCTGAGAAGAGAGAGAGAGAGAGAGAGAGGCGATCATCAACACGGCTCTCTCCTCCTCCTTCCTCTGCTCTTTCCTTTGCTTCAACTAACGACAATAAAAACAAACATCCGCAACTCTGAGACTGGCTGCAGCTAGTTTCCTTAATGTGGAAGCGGCACTTGTTTTCCAAAGCGTGTGTTTGTGTGTGTGTGTGTGTGTGAGAGAGTTCTAAGTGAATTTCGTTCCACATTCAAAAAGAAGTGATTCATTCTTCTTCAAAGCATCGCATCCTCCCACCTCTTCATTTGTCTATTCTCGGTCACACGTTCTCTCTCGCATCCTTCCTGTTCTTCCGTTCTCTCTCTCTCTCTCTCTCTCTCTCTCTCTCTCTCTCTCTCTCTCTCTCTCTCTCTCTCTCTCTCTCTCTCTCTCTCTCTCTCTCTCTCTCTCTCTCTCTCTCTCTCTCTCTCTCTCTCTCTCTCTCTATCTCTATCTCTATCTCTATCTCTCTCTCTCTCTCTCTCTCTCTCTCTCTCTCTCTCTCTCTCTCTCTCTCTCTCTCTCTCTCTCTCTCTCTCTCTGCTCGTTTGGTGCCTCATCTAGTCAGAACTCCCTCGAACTCTTTTGTTGCTTTTCCTCCCCTCGCGTCTTTTTCCATCCCTCCGTCATCCCTCCTTTCACCTGCTTGTCTGTTCTTTCTCTCTGCCGTGCCTCCATGGAGCCCACGGCAGCTGCTGTCTCTCCTTCGCTCAGCACATCCCATCTCTAGTGTTGTGTTGACAGGACTCACTAAGATCCTCCGTCAATCTCCCCTCTGAGTTCGAGGCTTGGCAAGCACTTAGTCTCACAAGCTGCCGTTCTGTACTGGTATGTCGTCTGTCGACTCTGAAACAGACTGAGGGGATGGGTCGTGTGGAGTTATGTATTTTGGAAATGAGTTTGAGTCAAATCTAGCTTTGACTCGTACAAACTCGTACAGAACTCGTACAAACTCGTACATACTGATCCAGTATGTGGGGTATGCAGTGAGTGAGAGGGCTAGATAAAGAGCTAGTTGTCTCTGAGAGCTCAGACTGCAGGACAGAGGCAGACACACCTCTATCAGGGCAACAGAGAACCAGCAGGGGTGAGCAATGACCACGCTGTCATAGTCTGTGCCTTCTGTTCAAATGAAAAAGCAGGGGAATCCTGTATTCATTGGTGAGAGGTTCAAGAGGGCGAGCCGAAAGTCAAGCTGAAAATTAACATGAGAACAACAGAGGGAACTTTGAATTAGTCGTTGACTTGGTGTTGCTGTACTTGCTTATTCACTTGATTTATCTTCTCCCCCCCCTCTCTCATCTGTCACTCTGTCTCTCTCTCTCTCTCTCTCTCTCTCTCTCTCTCTCTCTCTCTCTCTCTCTCTCTCTCTCTCTCTCTCTCTCTCTCTCTGTCTCTCTCTCTGTCTCTCTCTCTCCCTCCCTCTCTCTCTCTCTCTCTCTCTCTCTCTCTCCTATCTTCCCATCTCAGCCCTCCTGCTGCTGTATGACGTCACCAACAAGACATCATTCGACAACATCCAGGTAGGCGACCCTCTGTTTTACCCTCCTAGCGATGTACTGTAGAACGCTGATGAAATAGCCCATAATCCAAAACTCTTTGTCGCCATGGAACCCATGTGAGAAGCATGTAAGTGGCTGGGGTGTGTGAGGAGGAGTAGCATTGTCTGACAATGGAGTGAGCAATAGTTTCTTTGAAATTGGTCTCTAAGGGTGTCAACGTATAACAGAGCAATCCTATATCATTAGGTCTGATGAGAAGGTATGGAGAAGATCTTCACCCTTATTATTTCTCTGCTTCTGCCAGTGAAAAGAAGGCAAAGCAAGAGAATGGTACCAAAAAAAGAGAGACCAAAAAAAGAGCATTGGATGGAGGAGAGAGCGTACGTGTGTGTGTGTGTGTGCGGCCGTGCGCGTCTGTAATTGGCAGGTATTGCAGTAGCTCTAGCCCCCCAAGGATTTGCTGATGCCTGTTCTGTCTCCGGTCCTCACTTCCTAAAGCACCTGGAGTGTGGGTGGGTGGGGGGGGGGGGGAGTCCATCTGCCTGTCCATCTTTCTGACAGACCCCTGATCTGTCCATCTGTCCATCCCTCCCTGTTTCTGAGGCCTCCCTCTCCTCAGGGGCGCTGTAATGATGAACTGATGGGCATGGAGGTAGTATCACAAGCCTGCTTTCAGCTCGTCGTCCAGAATGTTCACCTGTCATAACTACAGTTTACCTCAAACTTTTTAAGCCTTCTTATATGACAGTACAGTCAATTCGGAAACATATTGTAAGAAAAGGTGTAGCTGTATTCTATTACTACAGATGCAGACCAGATGCAGAAGGGAGGTGAGGGGATAGAGGAGAGGTCCTGAGTCCTTTTTTTAAAGCATCTGCACCCTCACAGTACCCAGGAACACCGCTCAATTCTGCTCTCCAAGGCCAATATTTATAAATGACTGAAAGACACGACGATAGACCAGAAATTTGGAATGCTTAGAATCTTCCACTTGAATGTGTGTGTGTATCTGAATAGCCGCTTCAGGTCTAGTCTTGGGCAGAACAACTCTATTCTTGTGGTCTGGAACTCGCATCAAATTCCAGCGTTGGCACTTCCAGAGCCTGGACTACAGTGTTGGTGCCACCACCTCCACCAGAGGTTCCTGAGGTGCCCAGCGGCCTGGCCGGGGTCCAGTTGAGGCTGCATACTCTGCCAAAGCCCTCTGCCTAACAATGGCATGACATGGATTTATTCTCTCAAAGTGTATTGCATGCTCCTTTATGTTCCAGTCCTGCCCTGTTAAAATGGTAGATGTTCTCTGCGGTCTCCGTCTCTAGTGTGGAAGAGGCATCTGTCAGGTTTTCGGGGGCTGTTACGTCAGGGGTTTGGCTTTGTTGAAATGGAATGTTGTTTATGTGTGTGTGTGTGTCTGTGTGTTAGGGTGGCCTGTACAATATGAGTATGTGTGTGTGTGTGTGTGTGTGTCCGTGCCTGCGTGTGAGAGATGGGAGAAACCAGGGAAGGTAAACATGGACCGTAAACCTTTTCTGTCTCTCCACCATCTTCCCTCGTCACCGGGGCATGGGAGAGGGGGAGAGACAGCTTGCACTCTGCCGCTAGTTAAATGTCATGCTGCCTTCTCACAGACGGGAGTTTCTGTTGGGAACATGCTTGGCTGCAGTCTGGGTCTTGGAGAAACTGGGTGAAAGGGAAATAGGATTGAGATGACATTTACATGAATCTGTCAGTGTGTGTCTAGTTATGGAGTCCAAATGAAGACATTTGTCCTTTCACAAACTCGGAAGCACAGTATGTCATTGTAGGACGACACGCCGTGCTTCGCCCTGCTCTGCCAGGATTGTGGCTGCGTGTGCTTCTGCACTGACGTCATCCATGGTTCTTCATCGCTGTCATCTTGTCACGGGTCGACTGCTGCCCTGTAATTTAGGAACCTTAACTGACCATCGAGAACTGACCTCATCACGGTCACCTTCCCTGCCGTCGTTATTGTCACCGTCGTCACCTTGATCCGCATCGCTGTTATTATTTTCATCGCCGTCATCATCCTCCTCATCACATCCTCTCTCCCATAGCATCCCCTGGCAACTGCCTATTCTTGGTTTTGATCCATCCTGCACAGTCTGGTTTTGCCCAATTATGGTGTCACAGCAAAGTGCTTCCCTTCCCCCTCGTCCACTGGCAGCCAGGACATTTCCATGACCTGACCTGTCGCCCCCCAGGGGCCAGACCATACACGGCTCCTCACATCCACCAACACTGATGCCTCACGCTCTGGCACTTAGACGTTCTGCAGACGTTCCAATTCAATTTCATTTATCTGTGCATGCCAGGGGGAGGACTGATGGTCACTACTGAGATTTGATAGACAGGCAGTCAGTGACATTCAGTTGCACTGACTCAGCATTGAAGCCTGGTGGCAAGTGGTGCTTGGGATGAAGTTTTTTCACCTGGTTGAACCAGCAAAGTAAGGAAAACTACTTTGAAACTACTTTGAAAAACCTCAACTTTTTAGAGTAGCTTAACCCCAACCCTGTATTCCATTTGAACATTTAAGTAATGGTAATAGGTAATGTTTTAAGCTATTCCATCGGTTCTCTCACAAAGTAGGGAGAGAATCATGATTTTCTTCTCTCTATCAGATGTGATTATGTGCATTGTTATGCAATACCTCTTCATAATTATAGCTTTTTGTCTGCTAAGTGCTTTCCTTTATGTGAAGCTGGAGGTGTTACTGTTTTGAGATTGGCACTTTGTCTGGTTACCTAGGCGATGACGGAGTCAGGGGAGTGATACAAAAACTGTGATTAGAAAATCCACAGCAGGAACAGTCCTGCTACACAACACTACCATGGAAGATCAGGAAATACTTCAGCATGATTACAGGTTCCATAAGCTCACACAGTGTTGGATCTGCAATTCCCATCAACACAATGCTGATAATGGATATGTTTGTGTGCTGAAGGCCAAAGAATGGCAGGAGTTGTTTTGAAATGTTTTTATCTAGACTGAGTCAGGAGCTATTTTACATCTAAAATTGTAAATCCTCATATGTGTAGCTAATAGTATGTTCTCTATGCTATCTCTGTCCCACATAACACAACAGTAATATATGGATAAGGAGCAAACATCTGCCTCGGACCCCACAGGCCTAAAAATGCTCAAACATTAAAGGACCCTAGACATGTCTTTGAGAAACAATGGAGTGCTAATGTCTAAAGATAACCATCGAACAAGATGAATGCCTTGCATTCTATGTTGTTGGTTGCACACAAACACGACCTGCTCCCTCCTTACATAGCTCAGGATGAATGATATTCGATTTGCAACCAAAACTAACAAACCTTTATAAATCCATTTAGCTTTCTCTCCCTCTAGCAAATTAGCCTCTCTTTTATCCCAATCAGAGTCCAATGCAACGCAATCTAATTTGCGCTGCCTTTGATCCGATGTTTAACTATCCACCGTGAACAAACAGTTGTGAGTTTCTAGGACAACACCCTTCCTCCATTGTTCTTTAATCTTTGATTCATCCCCGGAGTCCATGCCGCTGAGCAAATGGAGATATTATTCTGGTGCAATACTGTCCTCCATAAAGCTCTTCCCCTTATCACAGTCAATAATAAAAAATACAATAACAATTACATACAATTTGCATTTAATACAATTATCATTGTCATCATAAATTACCAGAAGACTGAGTCTGGGTATAAATGGATTCCTTGGTTTAGCAAGGTGGATGTTTGAGATCCCAATCTGAAGGTAGAGCAAATGCCCTAGGAGGGAGAGAGGAATATGCAGTCATATCTGACCCTGATTCAGAGATGTTACTTTCAATAGAGAGCAAAGAGCAAAATACAGTCAGGATGTGACTAGCTAGATCACAGGATGTAGTGCTCAGACATGGTTCAGTTACTATTGATGACCATAGCTGTACATATCGATATGTTTCATTTGGGCTATTGTTACTAATATTAAAGTCTTGCAGCTCTGCGCTGTCTGGAGTGTATGTGAGATCTTCCAGCACACAGCAAAACAGGTCCTCGTTGGCAGCAGATTGTATTAAAGTGTTTCTATATGGATCCTGTTATGGTTCCAGGGCCCAGATTTTTCTACCATAAAAATAGATATTTATTCTATTTTTTTATGAACCTGAATCCATGAGTTATTGTCTGTGATGATGACCGTAGTGCCAGTGAGGAGATTCAACCTGTACAGTAAGTGGATCCAACTTTTTCTACTATAGTGAATATTTGAGCACACTCTTGTTTAGAGCCTCTATAGCTTTATGAAGACTCATTGATAGATACCCCTACAGACTACACTGGAGCTGGTCTCTGTTCTAGTCGTGTGTGTCCAATTACTCCAGAATGAAAGTGAGGCTTGTCACACTAAAGGCAGAGAACGCCTTCAAACTCATAGTCAAGCTGTCTCTCCTCCTCTGTTGCCTTGAGGTTAAACTGCCTACGCCGGGTGTTCTAATTGCATCTATATTTACTTGGTTTAGTTTCAAAAGCGAGACTTTCGCCTGCTCAACCAAGGCCCTCTCGAAGCCCAGGGGTCGGGTCGACCTCTCTCTCCCTCTGCTCTGAGAAGCCTCACTTCCATTACACCTCAGAAAATACTTTTATTTTCTTCACAAAAAGTGTTTTTTTTGGTCCTGACCAAAAGCATTGACTGCAGTTTGGAAAGGCAAATATTCAAAGCTGAGAGGTTAAGAAGGATTAGTCGGAGGAAGTGTGCTGCCAAGCGCTGTCCAGGGGAACCATCTCCTTTTAATTATCTTTCATTGTTGTCTTTTTTTCTTCATCTATGAGGGAGAAAGGATTGTCTCATATTGAACTCATGCTTAGTCCCTTCTCTATGACTTTCTAACTGGCATGAAAGCATCTAATGTTACTTACTATACACATTTTTGACTTCCTTTCTGTGGTAAACTGGAGGTACAGCAATGTGTTTCTGTGAATTATTTAAGGCTGAGATTTTATGTCGAGCACTTCTGGTTTAATGTTTGTTGTCAAGGTTTACAAGACTTGTGTTCTGCTGAGGTTGTAAGTTTGTGACAGTCAGTGCTTTTAGGATGATTGATGTACATGATGGCAGACACAGAGAGAGGACTGTACCCCACATTACCCCCCATTTTACTCCCCCCAACTTTGGAAAAGCTTGGCAACCCAGCAAGTCGCAACACCGTAGGAGCAAAAGTATAGAAGTTTCATGCAGTGATTTACTCTACAAAGTTGTTTTCCATGGCTCTCATGTGGTCTTACTGTTAAATGCATAAATCCCACTAATCCAGATCGTGTTTACCTCAAGGTCTCAAGCATAACCAGGTGCTTTTTCCCACAGAACTCCATCTAAAACTGACTCTGAGCTGTGTGTAGGTATCATCCTTCATGACTAATCGGCTGCTCTCGTTGACATGATGTCAGACAGTCTGTGATTGAGTCATTCGACGCCCACAGACAGTAACTTGCGTCTGTGAAGTTGTATTTACGATGATCTTATTGTTGCACAGTTTTAGAAAACACACTGTTCCTTGGGAATAACCACTTAATCCTTTTCTAGTATGTGCACTTATTATAATATATGCACAATGTATAGGTCAATTTGGATAAAATAATTTGTTAAATGAATAAATGTAGATGTAACTCAACTCCAACAAAACATACATTCTGGAATTTGCACAGTCTGAACACATACAAGAACAATTATCACATGAAAACCAGCATGTGAACATTCAGGAAAGGATGTACGAATGTGCTGTGGTAAAGGACTACTGGTTATACTGTATGTGCAGATCTACATTTATATTTAATGATTTAGTTGATGCCTTTTTCCAAAGCAATGTATGAAAGTGGTTTTGTGTGTGACAGATCTTGGAAGTGACAGGTCTAAACACTCTTCTTTCTGCTTCCTGGATCATGGTAGATCTCAATTTGGGGATAGGTTACCATTGGCTAGCATGTCTGGCAAACCAATACCATAGAGTCTGTATAAGTTGGCTGTATGTACTGTAGGACTGGACTAAATGTTTCATGACATTTATGGATTGTGCGCTGTCTTCAATGATGTAGACTATTTAGCTTTATTCACATTAAAATCAGGACTTTTTTGTCAGACTAATAAATGCAGATTTTTAAAAATCTTTTTGGTATTTACCCTAGACAACCTTCAATCCTATCTCGCGCGATCAAATATTAATTTCCTCTTTTGTATTCATACATTTCGGATTTTCAAGTAAAAGTCAATTTACCATGTTTGCGACCACATTTGCTAGCCAAGAACAGTGGATGGACACATTTCACACACACCCTCGTCCCCACGGTGACTGCAGTCACTGTCGGTATGTGCAACTTGTGAAAGACCTCTCACCTTTGCTCCTAAGCGACGCTCGACAGCCCATAATGGCTTTCTGTGTCACAGATGTTCCAATTAGGGCCATGCAGTGAGCACACTCCAGGGATCCGCTGGGGCAACTCATCTGAGGGCCGTGTTGAAGCAGATGAGGCCAGGGAGGTCATGAATGTGAGAGTTGGATGGATTTACCAATGCTGGCTGACTGTTAATGTACCTTCAGAATTCGTAGATGAAGAAGTAGGAGTGGCCACGGTTTAGTCGTCATCAAAATTAAGGATGGAAGGATAGTGATATCAGAGGGGATTATTGTAGCGGTGCTGTCTCTGAGATAACTTCATCCAAGTCCCTACTTTGTATCTGTTTGTCTCTCATTAGATTTTCTATCTCTCATTTCTTTCCCTCTTTTCTTTTCCTTCTCCCTCTCACTTTCTTTCTGACTCTCTGTCTCTCTCTCTCTCTCCAGCCGTGATGTGAAGCCTGTTCTATGCTGTGGCTCTTCCTATTCCCTGCAGTGCTTCGGAAGCCAGAGATGAGGGCTTGAGGTTAAACTGCCTCCGCCGGGCATTCTAATTGCATCTATATTTACTTAGTTTAGTTTCAAAAGCGAGACTTTCGCCTGCTCAACCAAGGCTGTCTCGAAGTCCAGGAGCCAACCCCCCTCTCCCTCCGCTCTGAGAAGCCTCACTTCCTTAACACCTCAGAAAATACTTACATTTCTTTTCAGAAATTGATTTTTATTCTGCAAGCAATCTTTGTGTCCTAACTGAAAGTGTTGACTGCTATTTGGAAATACCAACCTGAAAAGTTGAGCGGTTGAGAGGGATGAGGAGCAGGGAGTTTGCTGACTACAGATTTCCAGGGGAACAATTTCCTTTTAATTATAATTTTTCTCTTTTTATATATATATATTTATGTTTCTTTTTTTTACTTGATCTGTGTCGTCAGCATATTCTCTGGAAAAATATTCAAGTCTATTTTGATTCATCATTAGTCCAATCTCTGTTCTGTCCTCTTAGCAAATGTTCAGTTACATTCTCAGAGCCAATATGAATCATCCCAAAAGGAACTTGTTCCAAATAACCTTACTGCCCTTCTAACTAGCATTACTGGTGTTGATGATCATTCTCACTCACATGCTGGGACTCACTCAAACTTGTGCTTGATACTTGTAGACAAAACCCAGGGAGTAAAGACTTAGTGGCTTTCCCTCTCTCCCTTTGTTTAGAGGAACAGGCAAGTCCATGTTTTTTCCATACCCCTACCCAGATGTCAGCTCTTAAGAGAAATTGCTCACTTTGTTTTGAGTTGCTGTTTATTTTCTTGTCACCGGCAAATGAATTGAGGTTAGTACAGTTGTGTGTCATACTAGTGTGTGTGTGTGTTGTGTTGTGGTGTGTACGTTAAGAGGATAAACATATTCAGCACCCGAACCCCAACAGTTCCGACACATCTCGTCCCTGTAAACCCTTGGTACTAGCCTAGAACCTGCCACTGTGTCTGGTTAAGCTGCCATGTTGTTCTTGTCAACCTCCCTCCCAGGGCAACCACGCTCACATTCTCCCCGACTCTGGAGTTTCCTGCCTGGGCTTTGGCTTGCCATGACTCTGCCTGAGGAGCCTCCACAGTACTGTCTTGTTGGGTTAGAGACTCTGATCAAAGCACAGCCAGAGCTGCACTGTCACCCATAGCAAATCCCCTCCGACAATAGTGTGACAGAAGTGTTTGGGAGCTGGCGGTGAGCTCAGTGACTTTCAAACATTTCCCTGCATGAGTGAGTTGAGAAAGTGGCCAAATAGAGTAGAGCTTTGATGCTGAAGTGTCGCTGTACTGTCCTGTAGTATGGATTAGAGACGATATTCATTATAATTAATACTGTCCTGTAGAATGGATTATAGTTAATATACAGTAATATTCATGTACTATCCCTGTAGTATAGATTACACATGACAGTATTCCTTCAGTATTGGTGTAGGATACATTTCAGATCGTTGTATCCCTGTTGTATGGTTGTAATATGGGTTGGAGATGATAGTATCATGTAGTATGGAATAGAGATGAGAGCGTTTCTGTAGTATGGATCAGAAATGATAGTATTCCTGAAGTACTGCTATAATATTGATACAAATTCCTGCATCCCTGTGGTATGAATATGAGAGTACCCTGGTAGTACGGGTATAGTATTGGTTAATTATGGAGAGACAAGGGGAACAGCACTTGCTGACAAATCGTTCACAATACTTGAACAAGGAAGGTGAAAGGTTAGGGAAATACTGCACATCCAATATTGATCTACTGAATGATAGCTTTGTTTTCCAAAGATGTGGAGATGGCTTGGGAGATTGACTCAGCTCTCCCTCATTCTTCTCTCAGACAAGATCATTTAGGGTGCATCCATGCCCTGTTTACATCAGAAAACTAGACAGAAAAAAACCACAAGTTGGTTGCGGGCTGTACCCTCACGTAGCACCAACTGTCATAGCAGTGACAGGAAGGCAAAATAGAGCAACAACCACAGTCCGTTTCCCTCTCATTACTTCTCGTTTTTTTCCCTGCTCTTTCCACCTTTTCGCCTTTCCTGTGTTTCTTGCCCTCTCTGCCTTTGTTCTCACCTTGGCGTCTGTCAACTCTCCCTCGCTCTATTTCTCTCCCTCTCTCTTTCACGGTTCCAAACAGGTCATGAGGTATGGCTCGGATGATGGAGCCCGTAAAGATCGGATTCTCTCTTTCTCTCTCCTTTCCTTTCTCTCGCTATTCTTCTGTCTTTCCAACTCTCTCTTCGCCATCTCTTCTCTTTTCCATCTCTTCACCTTATCTCCACCATCCTCGCCATTGGCATCGAGACTACTATCGAAGCAAAGCAAGATCATCAGCATGCCAGGTGCATGCTGGGTACCGTGGGTGGAGGGATACATGACCTCCAGATGGCCTTTACTGTCCTCTCCTCCATCTGCGAAGAACAGACTGACATTTCACAGCATGGCCACGTCCTTCCATGGCCAGCAACTCAGTCAGATACAATTTTGTAGGTTTCTTCACATTTCATCATGTGGCATCAGTATTCTCCCTCTGCAGCTGTTTGCCCATTCAAATCAGGAGGCAACAACGTCTTAGACATCAATTCCCAGCCTTCAATTACCAACGGTGTCTGGTGAAAGAAAAACACCATTCCTTCAAACAAGCTGATAAGAGGGCTTGTAATTGGACATAGAAGATGGGCTATACCAAAGCTGCCATGAAAAATGATTGATGTCAACAAAGTGAAAGAGGGAGAGGCCGAGAAAAGCATTTTAGAGGGAATGGGAGAGAGAGATAGGGAGAAAAAGAGGGAGAGAGAATGAAAAGAAGAGGGAGAAAGAGAGGCTAGCCGGAGACATTTAGACTTGTTGAATTGCACACCTTATTAATATGTTTTTACCATATTGAGTTTGTTCATGAAGTGTTGTCCATTGAAATGTTAAGAGGGCTTAAAGGATAGCTGAAGTCAAACATTAGTCTGCTAATGTGTTGCAGGTGTTATAATGAATGTGTTAGGATTCCAAAAAGATATAAAGAGCAAAAAATAGAGATGGTGTCTTCTCAGATCTGGTTATCTCTCTCAATCATTTTGGAAGCACTTCAGTGCCTAGTGTCAGACCTACAGTATATTTCTAAACCTCTGTGGTTGCGACCAGGCAAGCTAGCGAACATTGCTTCTGTTAATGACATTGTTTGTTTAGAATGCACCAGGCGGCTGCCTCTCCACGCTCCATAACGACCTGTTAATCACACACCTCCTATTCATCTGGGCTCTGCCATCACATGCACACGCACCCAGGGACAGATAGAGGGAAAGGTTAATTAAAACGTCTGTTCATTTTCCCCTTCTATCTTTTCTCCTTGTCTTCCTACCCTCTGCTCCTCTCTCTCTGTCTCTCTCTCTCTCTTTCTCCCTTTCTCTTTCTCTTTCTTTCTTTCTTTCTTTCTCTCTGTCTCTCTCTCTGTCTCTCTCTCTCGTCCTCTCTGTGTTTCTCCTTTTCTCTATATATGTATGTCTCTCTGTCTTCCGGTTTCTCTCTCTCTCTTGCTGTTTCCTGCTCTCTCTCCCACTCAATTTCTCTCTTTTTCATGCTGCTTTGTCGTCATCGCTCCTATATCTGCCATATCGCTCTTGCTCGCTCTGCTCTTTCTATACCTCCTTCTTTCTCCCTCTCTTTCTCTCTTTTTATCCTGCCTTTCTCTCCTACCGCCCTCCTGCCCTCCTGCACTTCTCACTTTAGAGAATACCTGCAGGTGATTGTGATGTGTACGACCATAAAACAGGTATCAGAGCCTCTCAACATTCTCTGGCCCAGCCGGAATCAACCTGTGTGTGGTTGAGCGACTGGTAGCATACCTCATCAATATGAAAGATATATGACAGACATTTAGTGAGTCTCTTCATTCTACCTGAGTGTGTCTCTATAATGCCAGTGATTCTACATAAATGAAGATGCAATCCAATTCCCCAGGAGAGATGGGGGCAGGGATGACACCTGGACATGATGACTATGCTGGGTAAATTATCCATGAAGCTCCAGGGCCTCTAAACAGCTTGTGGTTGTCTAATCACAGCCTATGGTTCATTAGCCGCCTAAACAGCAGGCTAGGAGGAGAGATACTTCAGACAAACTGCCCATAAGGATGCAGTTAATTCCAGTAAATCGGAGACCTAATGGTCGAATACAAAAGATTCATAAAGGTCCCCTACATTCAGGATTGCCAGAGAACGACCACTCCGCGGTATATCAAGGATTGCCAAATGTGAGGGAAACAAACCCCTTGCTCAGTCATGCCCTGTTATTGTGCTTGCCCAAGGTAAAGTAGAACCAATGGCTCCTTTGTCTGTTGTCAGAACAGAGGGTGTTTATGTGGATGAGGGATGTGACAGCGCAGCTGTCCCATTCACATGTCTCCTGATAAAGGAAATAGATCAATTCAACAACCTTTGGCCTTGTCGATGGATGGAACGTCTATCTCACAGCTCAATATTGTTAAATACACTTGTGTTTGTATGTGTGTACATAAATGTGTGTGCGTATGTCTGTGTGTGGGCGGGTCTGATTCATCATGTGTAGCAACGCTTGTTTTGTCCATGAGGCAAAGTAGATTTCCAACAGCTTGTTCCTTGAACCAGTGATTTAGATCACCTCCAGCAAAACAGATAGAACTATTCTATCATCATTATGGGCTCTTGATCTTTCACAAGGCTTGTAAAAACAAACACGACCCACAACCCAACATTACAAGTGTGACTGTGTTACTGATCCTGGATCAGTGTCGTCTAATGCTCTCAGAAGGTCTTCTCCTGCCTGCCGATGTAGCCTGGAGCCTGGGTGGGAGAGGCTGGATGACCCCCTCCCCCTAACCTTCGTCTTCGCTGGGTGATTAGCAGCCTAAAGTGCCTCATACTCAGAGAACGAGAGTCTGGCTTTTCCGATCACGACACATCTCCTGCCTCATTACCTCCCAGCATTAAAACAAAGTTAATGGCATTTCTGTGCCCCTTAGAGACTGAGATGGACTGAGAGGCTGCTGTGTACTGCGTAACTGGCTCAGAGGATCGACAGAGACGCTTGTTAGGAAGAGATACAACGTGGGACATGTAGTTCTGTGCTGTCTTACACCCACTATCTCATCTGTGTGAATTCTGTTCAATACACAGGCTGTCAAACAGGCTCCCAAAGGCACACACACACACACACTCATAGATGCTCGTTCCTTCACTGACTCACATACACACATCTAATGTTATAATATACATATGACATTATCTATAAGGCCATTCTGGGTAGATTCCACAGGTATTTATCTGTCTTTCTGTCCCATAAACATGGCACTTATGGGTCGCGGTCTCAGGACACTATGCCTATGACTGTTCCTAAAGTTCGGACTAAGTTAGGAAAGAAGGCCTTTAGGTTTTCTGCGCCATCTGCTTGGAATAGCCTGCTGAATGAGTGTAAGGACCTGGTTATTCTAACTGAATTTAAAGGAATTGTAAAGTCGATGGAATGCGAGTCCATTGATAATTGTCTTAATTGTCTTAATAATTGTTTTAATTGATAATAGGATTGTATTTTTTTCTGCACTTTCGATGCGGTGCACTTTGAGCTTGTCTGTTGTCTTCATGTGTGTGTGTCGTTATTTCTGAAATCGATATGCTGCCATTCTTCGCCAGGTCTCTCTTGTACGAGAGATTTTTTTTTGATCTCAATTGGACAAACCTGGTTAAATAAAGGTTAATGGAGGGAAAAGAAATAACCCACACCATGGTGTCTGTGTGAGCCTCCTCCATCTCCACACACTCCACAGTCCAACCTTGACTGCGTGTGAGCAAGGCTTAAATCATTACGGCCATCCCGATATCCGTGTGTAATTACAACGGACCTAACTTGAAGTAAACCGCTTTGGACCTGCCATGCAACATAACAAAGAGATTGATTATTGGCCAGTCAGGAAAGCAATGTGGAGTATTTCACAAGGGGTCGTAATTAAGCATGGTAAGTCTTTTGGCCTCGAGTGCTGAGATGAAGGATATTGTTTTAGCAGACGGGCCGCGATCTATGCCCTTGTCGATTAAAACTATTACAGGAGACGGATGGGGCCTCGGTGAGTTGTCTCTGCTCCTGAACAGACAGCTTTGGAAAGTTGGTGTTGCTTTTACTGTTTACGTTCTTATTGTCTGTGTTGATTCAGGCCCCCGTTGCCAGGTGATGATTGTGCAGGCTTTCTCTGTGTTAGGGCATCATAAAGCCTCCTGATCCCCCTCCCCGCCCCTTCTTGTGCAAGGCTGCTGAAGAAGGCAGCTTTTTATTAGGCTGCTGATGCTCCCTTTTTGTTTACAGTCTCCAAACTCTTATCTCTAGTTTTTTCTTACCCTTTAGCTCTCCCTCTTTCTTTCTTTCTTTCTTTCTTGCTCTCTCTCTCTCTGATGTCTTTTCATCTTTGGTGCATAAAATGTCCCTATTTTTTGTCCTTTTTGGAAATATGGTTTCTTACTGGTCCCCCTCCTATCCCCCTTCTCTTCTGCGTTCTGTTTTGGCTTCCTCTGGGTCACGTGTGTCTCCTGGCTTCCTCTGGGTCACGTGTGTCTCCTGTCTTCCTCTGGGTCACGTGTGTCTCCTGGCTTCCTTTGGGTCACATGTGTCTGCTGTCTTCCTCTGGGTCACGTGTGTCTCCTGGCTTCCTCTGGGTCACGTGTGTCTCCTGTCGTCCTCAGGCCTGGCTGACAGAGATCCACGAGTACACTCAACAGGATGCGGTTCTGATGCTGCTCGGCAACAAGGTGCGCCGTCTTGGGAAAATCCTCCCACCCGAAACACATCTGTCACTCGACCAGACACAACAACTCATTACCAAGACACAACAGCTCATCACCCGAGACTATAATTAACAGTCAGACAAAGCAACAGCTTTATTTCCTTCAGTGGAGTCTGTATTGAATAGTTGGTGGTATTTATAGTATGCCGTACAATAACCCAATGTGTTCTGATGTTCTCTCTCTATCGCTCTCTCCTAACTATTCACCAACACACACAGCAACATTTGAATTATTACCATGCACATTTAGACCAATACTGTAGCTAGTAGAATATTGTAGCTTGTACAATATCACTGTTAACTCAGCTGCCCCTCTCTCTCTGGGAACTAAACACCAACATGCACAGCAGCTCAACAGATCAACATGCAGAATAGACTCAACAGATTGGCCAGAGCTATAAATAAATCTCTTCCACATGCTAGCAGAGCTGAGAACAGATGTTTGTCCTTGTCTCCAACTAGGATGCCAATGCAGACCCTTTCCTCCTTAGTTAGTCACACTTTTAGCTTATATTATAAACTTTATGGGCCCCTGGAGTTAAAAAAAAGTATGCTGCAACAATGTTAATGTAGGACTACAACTTCTAATGGTGGAGCTCTGGGGCTTGCTGTGCTTGCTGGCAGGCTCAAATTAGGTTTAATTTACATTTAATGAAATAAGATATTTTCATAAATAAGGTAGCCAACAAAAGTTGCAGAGTGCCTTTGTGGGAAGGTCTGTTTACAGAGCACTTTAGCTTTTAGCATCCCACACTGAACACCTACTGTATAGTTGCAGTGTACTGTGAGAGCTAGACTGATTAACAACCTCTTCCTGTTACTGCACCCTCTTGCCTTAGGTCATTACTTTAACAGACTACATAAACCACCATGCTTTAAGCCAAATATCCTAAGGTCTAGTACACCTTAGTATATATATATATGTCCGGGGGCCACAGTCAATCCTATCTACTCCTGGCTAACAAAGTTGTTTTGATGCAGCCTAACCCATCTGTATATCTAAAGTGTGTCTCCTCTGTATCCCCAGGCGGACTCCACACATGAAAGAGTGGTGAAGAGAGAGGATGGAGAAAAGCTGGCTAAGGTGAATAGCTAATCTCCTACGCAGGGCCTTAATATCGGGCAAGGATGTGCACAGAACTGACGTCTGTCTGACTCTCCTTCCTTCCATCTCTCTCCGTTCCTTCTCACTCTGCGTTTCTCTCAGTCATGCTCTTTTCCTTTTTTTGTCTCTGTTTCTCTGTCTCTCCGAGTCACTCTCTTTCTGCCATCTCTCTCGTTCTCATTCATCTCTCTCTCCTTGAAAACTCATTGCCAGACTGATATTGATATTGATTAAACTGTTCCTTTATTGCGCCATCTGCAATAATACAAAACAAAGAAAATAAAAAATGCCGGATTTATCACATGCTCTACGCTAGTAAATAAATATGAGTATTTCTCCATCATGACACGTAGCCTGATGTTTCATTTTACTTCTTACATTTAGTAAGAATTAAAAAGCCTCTATGGTCGTAAGATGGATGATATTTCTAGGTTAACAATATTTCCGAGCAATACACTGTCAGATTTCTTCACAAAGACACAAGTGTAAATAACGTTGGGGAGCTTTGAAGGATCTGCAAGACCAATTTCTCATTCCCTTGCCCACACTAGTGGAACCCTGGCAGCAACACAGATATCACAAAGGGTCCCTCTATAGCGCTGAAAGCATTAAGCGGGCAATAACTCTCTCCAGGCAGTGCCTGTGTTGATGTCTGCAAAGGAGTGAAAACACATTTGATTTGTAATTACTAGGGGTTCAAGACAAAGTCCCTTTCTACCAAAATAGCTTTGTTGGTTATCAAGGATATTGGGATTCATGTACTGAGGGATCAAGATAAACAGCTCTAATTTGTATTCATTTGGAAGACAAGATTTATGTCTAGACTGTTGAGGTGTGGTTTGTGTACTAACTTGTAGCCCATGCGGATATACAATACAGTGCATATGTCAGTCAATGTGGCTCAAGAGGCCACAGGTCAATGTTCAGACAGATGTGTTTCCTGTTTGTTGTTGTCATGTCTGTGTAGGAGTTTGGTGTCCCCTACATGGAGACCAGTGCCAAGTCAGGCTTAAATGTGGAGCTTGCCTTCACTGCTGTGGCCAAGTGAGTATAGTCTTACACAGCGAGGTGGGCTACTTTAATACCGCAGCAAGAAGACGTGTCATCTTACACATCACTGTACTCCCGAAGGTCTAATACGTCCATGTGTCATCAGAGTTCACAGACTTAGTGACTTTTTCTGATGCTTCTCTTTATGCATACTCAACTGGTCGCACGCTCAGTGTTTATATTAACACAAATGTCTATTCCTTTCCTCTCTCATCCCTCCTTCCTGTCCTGTCTTGTCCATCAGAGAGCTGAAGCACAGGTCTATGAAGGAGTCCAGTGACAAGTTCAAGCTCCATGATTACGTCAACAAAGAGATGAAGAGTGCAGGCTGCTGCAGGACCTAAACTCACATCTTGTTGGTCACATCGAGTGTGTGTTTGTGTGGGTGTGTGAGTGAGTCTGGTATGTGTATTTGTGTGTGTGTGTGTCTTTTACTCATTGTCTTTTACTTATTTTATTCATCTAGAAAATACTTTTATCCAAAGCGTGTTTTGTTTGCGTGTTATCCTGTGTGTGTGTGTGTGTGTGTGTGTGTGTGTGTGTGTGTGTGTGCACGTGTGAACGTGTGTGTAACAAGAGAGTTCATGGAATCACAACTCTGTCACTGTGTTGTGAGACAAATGAGGAGTCAGATATGCTGAGAGAACGGATTCAGCAGGGTATACTGTGTGTCTGTGACCATCCTGTCCTTTTTGCACTAGGCCAATTCATTTCATGTATATTTATATTCAGATGTACCCTTTTTATCCAAAGGAATTCTGATCACAGTTGGAGAACTCTTTAGAAAGATTCCATTAGTCAAATCATTCGACCTGAAACCAGCCACGTGAGAAGAGAAGAACTCTGCGAAGATTGTTCCCATCTTTCCTCCCCTCCCTCCATCCTGTAATGTCCAAAGCCACAGCATCTCAGTGACATCAAAGTGCTGTATGTCATCATTGATTATACTCCACGCACCACCTAGTGGACAGTACATATCACATGTAACGGGCAAACAGTAAACTCTCCAAAGGTTGCATGTCTTTATAATAATGATGTGGCTTAACGCTGAGAAAATCACACATTCCTTCTCAGTCCCTCCTCCCTTCACTTAATCCCGTCCCGCAGTGTTCTGGGGAAGCCCTCCTCCACAATGACCCACCTCCTCCTCCACAGTGACCCACCTCCTCCTCCACAGTGACCCACCTCCTCCTACAGCAGTGAATGTACGAACACCCCTCAAACAGCCTTCTCCCTTTTCAACTAATTTAGACAGGTAGTTTGACATGTTTAAAACAGTCATCTGGTTTAAAAGATCCCTACTCCATCCATTCCCCATGGCTCAGTTTGACCCCAGCATGCCTTCTTACCCCTCACTATCACCCCTCAACTGTTACTGTTATGCTAGTCCAAAACCCTTTACCATTGTTCCTTCTTCAAATCCAATCAAATATTTCGTAATGCCACACATTAGGGTCCCATGGGTGTGTTGACAGATTTAAACATACTGTGTCCTAGAAACATAGAAATGGACCACTGGCACGTACAAATGTATCTCACTATAGCATCCTAATGTGGTGTTTGTGTTGGTCACTGTCTTGTGTGAACATCCATCTCAGTTCCCTGTTGTCATACCACACCGTCTCCTATTCAGTGTAGGAGGTTTCCTTCAGCCCCTTCGACTCACCAGCATTCTCTTTATATAGAATATCTCTTTCATTTACCAAGCATTTATATGTGACTGATGGTATTATTTCTACATAACGGTAAAAAGGGTTATTTTTAGATATTTGTATTACTGTGGAGTTCAGTTCTAAAGGTGGAGTCTTAGAGCCTCATCCTTCTGAAGATGACTGGGGATGATGATGACTGGGGATGATCACTGGGGATGATGATGACTGGGGATGATGATGACTGGGGATGATGATGACTGGGGATGATGACTGGGGATGATGATGACTGGGGATGATGATGACTGGGGATGATGATGACTGGGGATGATCACTGGGGATGATGATGACTGGGGATGATGACTGGGGATGATGATGACTGGGGATGATGATGACTGGGGATGATGACTGGGGATGATGATGACTGGGGATGATGATGACTGGGGATGATGATGACTGGGGATGATCACTGGGGATGATGATGACTGGGGATGATGATGACTGGGGATGATGATGACTGGGGATGATGACTGGGGATGAGGATGACTGGGGATGATGATGACTGGGGATGATGATGATGGCAGATCTCCTGTGACATCACTAGAGGCCCCTCAACTATACCTTGCAGAGTTGCTGTCTCTTGTCCAGTCATACGGCTGATAGGATTTGAGAAATATGTAATGTTTTAAGTTTTATGAAGGCTTACGGGTGTATGCATATTTTTGAATCAATACAGCTATCATTTTCACTAACAATATGTAGGATATATGTAGAATGTTTTTTTGCAGCTTCTGGCAGTGTATGACTGTTTTATTAGGGGAATTCTATACTTTTTTCCATAGATTTCTAGTAGTGGTTTAGATGTAAATGGCTTGAAGAGGAAGTTGGGAACCTGTAAAGAACCGAAAGCACATGTCTTACTAAAGCCTTTGGTTAGAATAGAAGTGTTGTACAGTAACTGGTAATAAAAACACAACAACAAGGAATGGAAACCAATTACCTTTTGAAATAGTTATTGTCAAAGCTTCAGTATTGTTTAATATATTCATTGATATCTCTGCTTACTTTTTCTAAAAAAAGTATATGGCTATGGTGTTTGTAAATATTGTGTTTGTTGTCTTTAAATGTTTTATCCCTATCATGGATTTTAACAATAACAATCTAGGGAAATTTGCAAGGATTATTTGTCTTACCTTTTGATTGATTGGAAATCATAGATTGTCATGCATTGGTAATGTGTGTTTCTCAAGTGTTGTCAAAGTCAGGTACTTGCTCTGATTTGCTTTACTTTATTACCATCAACACGCATAAAAACAATATTAAATGTACAGTATTTACATGATCTTTTGCCACTTCAAATTAGATGTCCATACAATGTATCGCTCCCTTCATGAAGTTCATGTTTACTACTTTTCAGTGTGCAACCAAACTTTCTTGTGAATTTAAGTGAAAGACAATAAAGGTTATAAGGACCTCTTCATCCAAAGTGTAATGTCATGTTTCACTGTTCATCACAATCATGACATGGAAAGACACCAGTCATTTACAACATGAGCTCTCCTTGTGCATCGTCGCTCTGATCATGTGTGAGTTAGAATGCTTCCGGAAACATCCAGTTAATTCCTACGCATGTCACTTAGTGTGTTTAAAATGTTGACTTGTATGGAGGCTCTCCCTGCTGGTGAGAGAAGGCAATAGCACGGGAAAAGAAATGGACAAGTCTGAAAATGGTTGTGCTATATACAACAGACACAAGGCGATAGGTGTAAAGAACAATTGTGACCTGCAGGTGGTCCTAGCTGAATCTGACACAGGGATTAATTCCATCAGTTCCATTTTCGACCAACCATGTCACCCCACAACGCATACATTACAAACATTACAAATGGGCACAAAGAATTCAGATCCGGTAAAACAGTACAGTACTAAAATCAATTACAAGACAAGTTACAACTATGCCATGCTTGCTCCCATACTTACAGTAATCTTTAGGTGATTTGGATTTGATTTTAAAAAGCATCATGGGTCTTCCATGGCAGAACTGGAAGCTAAGAGCATCTGCTAAATGACTAAATGTAAATACCATAAAAAAGCTTTCTAAAATAGATTTCATAAATAGATTCAGGAATGATCCAATCTGCACCGTGATGCAGTGACAGAGTGCATACATACTGCGTGAATTGTGTTCCTTGGTGTCTCTCCATTTGTACTCACTTCATGAGAGTATCTGTGTCTGCGAACAGAGACCAAGGTGATTGGGATATACCAGTGAGCTGAGTTACTATGGCATTAAAACATGTGATTCCCGACCCAAGCTGAGGATGAAGATTAGTCTGAACCAAGTGCTTTTATCAACTCCAAGCAGTATGGAATTTGATTTGTTAGCTGATACAGAAAATGACAGGGCGTTTAGGACAATCAGACCAGCAGTTGCTCATACAGCTCTTTATCAGAAAAACACTTGCAGCACAGAGAAATAAAGCTGACGTTCAAGAGCTGAGTGTATGTCAGGGAATGAAGGTCGATTTCAAGTCCTGAAAGACAGACCAGGATAGAGACTGTGGTATCATCGGAAATCTGTGCTTGATTGATCATGCCTGTCATGGCGGCCTCTAAGCCCACCCACAGTCCAGGCTGACTGAAGAAAACTCTCAAAGTGCTGTATTTTCAACTAGTCAACTACTTTCTGACTTCAGACTGCTCTGTGTGTGTGTGTCTGTGTGTGTTTGTGTGTGTGCGTGATTGTGTGTGTGTGGTGTGTTTGAGGGGTATGGTTGGTTAGGGCTAGGGTTATGGTTATGGTTATGGTTGGCAGGGTCCAATAACAATGATCTCTACAGCCTCTTTCCATCCTGGTTCAATCTCTTCGTTTATCATTAGGTAGTCACACGCACACATACGCAGAACTCCTTTTATCCTGGAGACTCCAAGGCATGTCTGTCTGGATAGGTGTCCATCCTCTTCCTCCTCTTCCTCCTCCCAGTCCTCTCTCTGCTCCTTAGGTCACGCATGTGACTCATTTTAGGGCTTGTGTTTAAAGTGGGCCTCCACTGAAACCCACAAAGTAAGACACAAAAATCAATAAAATCAATAAATAAATACTAACAGATTACTAATCTAATACAATTGTTGAGTTCCCATCAAGTCAAGGTTAAAATACACTAGAGTTATACTTTGCTGTAGAGTTGTAGCTAGTCTGGTCTTACTTTTAGTATCCTGCTATTACCTGCATACTCCTGAGGCTGCATGGGTCTGTTGATCACAGTCTGAAAGGCAGCCATCCACTCCCTCTGATCCACTTCGGTCGCACACGCAAACAGGAACTTCCTGTCAGGCGTTACTATGGTGATGCCAAACTGCCAGTGGTAGCCCTGTGTCAATGGGGGCAGACCAGGGAGGACGGTGTAGCTGTTCTCTCCACTGCCTATGAACACCTCACCTCGGGCATAGGCATCCTAACAGAGGATAGCAGAGGAGGAAAGGGGAGTGGAGGGGAGGGGGGGGGGGGATAGGAGGGGAGGAGAGGAGAGGAGAGGAGAGGAGAGGGAGGAGAGGAGAGGGAGGAGAGGGAGGAGAGACAATACTCAAGCTCTATATATAATTCCCTAAATGTCTTCCTCTGCTCAATACACTTTGTCATAACGGATTAGTCATTATCCATGAAAGAGAATACATTTTTTAGAAGGCCAGGATGTTATAGAGTTATACCGCCACCTATTGGCAATGACCAATGAGAACTATCTTACCAAGGGGTCTTTGAAATACATGAGTCTCCTGTCGTCCATGGTGAACCACCTCTTCTTAAAGCCTTCCGTGTGCTGTTGGAGATACGTATAATGCCCGACTCATTTAGCAAGGAAATCATGACTCATGTATGTTTATTAATAAGGACCATTAACTGGGCCAGTAAAAATACATTACTGTGTAACAAGCAAATCAAGCAAGTGGCATGTATCGGGTTCTGTAAATGTACTGAGATGAAACTGGGGAAAGCCATATTTGTGCCAAGACAGGAAATAATGACTGTGTCAGTATCCGTCTTGATAAAGATCATGGCTTCTCAGTCCTGTCACAAAGTAATACCAGAGCTGGTTCACCTTTGGACCCGTCTTCTCCATGTAGCCTTCTTTAATATACTTCCTTGTTAGCTTTGGCACCAACTAGACAAATAAGAGAACAAAGAGAATGAACTGAACACGTGTTCCAAATGGAGAGAGAGGAAGAGAGAATGAGAGAGAAAGAGAGAGAGAGAGAGAGAGAGAGAGAGAGAGAGAGAGAGAGAGAGAGAGAGAGAGAGAGAGAGAGAGAGAGAGAGAGAGAGAAGGGTGCGTGAGGTGGAGAAAGAGAGACACAGGGAGAACAAGAGTGAAAAGAGAGAGAGAGAGAAACTTACGTCAGCATCGTGCGCCCCAGGGAAGGCCACCTGTAGGTAATGAAACCTGGCAGCTCTGATGGCGTTGAACCAGTCTACCATTTCCTTCAGAAAGTAAGGAAGTAACAGTCTTGAAATTGCTGTATAATACTGCAACACTGATATCTGAAAGATCTCTCTTATTTTCTGTTCTAGAAACTGCCTCTAGTAACCCCGGTCACTGGAAATGCAATCCAATACTCTGTACTATGAACCCTTTATCCTGCAGTAGTTACACTGTGACTTGTAATGACCCCTGTATCCAGCAGAGAGAGACATAATCCTGCCCCGCAATCCAGCTCACGGCCAGGCTACCACATGGAGCGGTGTGGTGGTGTGGTGGTGGTGGCACACAGTGAAATAGAAAACACACCCATAGGCTTCCGACACTGAGCATACTCAGATCTTAATCATCACAGGAAGTAAACTGATGTGACCGCAGCCGATGAGAGTGTACTTACGTCTTCAGTTAATACCGGCTGCCAGGGAAATGACATGTTCTAACATAACCTGACTCGTCAATACAGTTAGATTGACTGTGAACAAATTATTTTTGATAAAAAAAATATTCTCACGGTAGATATTGGATGTAGACCAAAAAAAAAAAAAGGTAAATAACATGTGGGCGTGGCCTGCGGACTCGTCGTTGTCGTGACTACCTTGGGGTCCTCGTGGTAAATAAAGATGTTCCTGGTGCTGTTGTCCTTCAGGTAGGTGATCTGCAGCCCATGGGGGTCGCCAATCTTCTCTGGCTGGAAGTTGGCATTCAGAGTGTGGATCTTCATCACAGCCTTGGGCTCCCTAGCCTGGGGAGAAAGGGAGAAGGAGAGAGAGGGAAGGGGGTGAAAGGAGGATTAGGGTCAGAGAAAAGGAAAAGGAAAGAGAGAGAGAGAGAGAAATAGATGACAAGCCGTGCTGAATAGACAAGGCAGTAACGGATCTTCAGTGGAATGGTGCCATTGACTGGACGAACTTAAACGTGCATTTCTGTATGCAAAACCAGGGACCCTGCCTCAAAAAAGGAGAGGAGGGACATGGAAGGAAAGAAGTAGGAGCTGTTGACTTGATCAGAGCAGACGAGCTGAGGATGAAGGCTAGAAAGGGAGGGAGAAAGAGGAAGGAGGAAAACCCAGGGAAATGATATTCACATCTCCTGTCTGGTGTGTGTGTACGGAACCTGGGTTCTGGTGACATTGGACGCTTGCACATTTTCATTAGATCATACACAGACAAGGGGGGGGGCAAGAAAGAACAAACGAAGAGGAGAGAGAAAAGAGAGAGAGGGAGGAGGAGAGAGGGAGAAGAGGAGAAGGGAAAGAGGGAGGAGGAGAGAGGGAGAAGAGGAGCAAAGGTGCAGAAGAGAGAGAGAGACAAAGAGAGAGAGAGAGACAAAGAGAGAGAGAGAGACAAAGAGAGGGAGAGAGAGAGAGAGAGAGAGAGAGAGAGAGAGAGAGAGAGAGAGAGAGAGAGAGAGGAGAGAGAGAGAGAGAGAGAGAGAAAGAGAGAGAGAGAGAGAGAGAGAGAGAGAGAGAGAGAGAGAGAGAGAGAGAGGGAGGGAGGGAGGGAGGGAGGGAGAGACAGAGAGAGAGAGAGAGAGGAGAGAGAGAGAGAGAGAGAGAGAGAGAGAGAGAGAGAGAGAGAGAGAGGGAGGGAGGAGGGAGGGAGGGAGGGAGGGAGGGAGAGGGAGGGAGGGAGGGAGGGAGGGAAGAAGGAAGCACTCACATCATGCTTGTTGAAGTACTTCAGAGCGCCCTCCCCGCTCCGACAGAATAAATTTTCGGCTTGAGGAACTGTCCGTTGTCTCTACCCCGTTTCCATAGAAACCCCTCTCTGTACCCTACGAAAAGAGGAACCACAGGGGTCCCATTCCAGAGGTGGAGGAAAGGAAAGAACAGAGGAGAAGGGGCAGAGAAAAGGAGTGAGGGAGGAACTCACACACAGCAAAGAGGATTACACACAAAGAATATTCAAAGAAAGCCTGTGTGTTTGTGTGTGCACGTGTGTGTGTGTATGTGTGTGTATGTGTGGTGTGTGTGTGCCTAAGGGGTGTTTGCGTCTTTGCATTTGGCCACTATGAATAATTGACCTAGGATTGCCTCTGCAATCAATGCTTTCCTGCCCCAGTCCAGCTGGGCCTAGCCCTGGCCGTCAGATCAATATGGAAACCAAACTCCAGACTGTGCCCCCCCCATCCTCTCTCCTCCAATCAGCACACACACACACATTCTTCTTTTCTTCTTCTTCTTCAATCCCCCCTTGTCCTTTCTCTGTACAAGAATGCAGTTCTCATGCAAACATCTCTTTACTTCTTTTAAATAGCTAATAAGCTACCACAAACACACACAGAGGCTCAGATTGTCCCTGGCTTTCCCCCTGGTCCTCACTCAGTCTGAGCCAACAAAAGCAGAGGTAGGAGCAGAAGTGCACTGTCACTGCCTTGCCAGCGCAAACACACACACACACATACACACATACATACATGAACATTCTGTATTTCTAAAAAATACTTTACAAAAACACTATTTGGTGGGTGTGAGAAACATTGTAGACCACTACAAGAAACTGCCAATGAATCAAAGAAAGCTTAATAAAACTTCCTGCATGATACACATTGGACCGTGCCATGAAGACCACCACAGCACTGTACCACAATATTGGACATGTTGAGCATAGGGCCAACTAAAACTGGTTCTGGACTAAGTTGGACCTATTTGATAACCGGATAGCGAGTTTGTCTGGAATCCTTGACTGAAGAAATAACTGAACAATAGCATACATTCTTCTCCAGAGAGAGACAGAGACAGGAACATTCTCCTGCTACCCCTGCTCTCAAAGTCACAAAGCACTATTGAGAAGGAGAGAGAGAGAGACAAAGAGAAACAGAGAGAGAGAGACATAGAGAGAAAGAGAGAGAGACAGAGAGACTGTGACTGATTGCAGTTCAGCCAGAGCCGAAGCAGCAGCACCACACCTGCAGAGAGCAGAGAATGTTGGCTGACCTGGGTTCAGATCTCCAGCAGCACTCAGTCAGCTGAGGCTGAGTCAGGCTGGCACTACTCGCCTAACACCGTGGGCACAGAGGGCATAGACCAAGAACACAGAGACAGGTGACTGGGAGGCAGCTGGTACAGCAAGGGGGGGGGGGGGGGGGGCGGGGTCACACACACACACACATCCATCTAGGCACATAGTCCTTCCCCACACACAAGCACACACAAGCTTCACCACATCTCAGTAGCTCCAGTTCACTCGTGACTGGTTTCCTAGTCTGGTGTTCCCTGAGCTCAGATGCATAGCCACATCATTAACCACAGTACGGCAGACAGGTGTGTATGTATGTGTGTGTGTGTGTGTGTGTGGAGCAGTGATGTCGTTATATATGAATCCGGAATTAGCAGTTTGATCTGGGGCTGTAACAATGAACAGGCAAGAACAGAGGAGAGCAGAGATGGGAGGAGGGGTGATTTATTATGTATTGGTTGGGTCTGATTGGCACTCCCACTCTTTGGCTCTAACGATACTTCACAGGGTAAGTAGACAGAGGAAATCCATCACTGTGACATGGACCTTCACTACACACACAGCATATGATCATCACTACCTCCCATGAAGAAGAAGAGTGGGGGGGGGGTGAAGAACGAAAATAGGAAGGGAACTAAAGAGCCACTGAGGAACCTTACGGAAACGACACACTAACACTTCAACTCGCGGTAATGAAGTTATTAATATAACAATTGAACTGACTGCACAGTAACAAGCCTGAGTAACTAGCTACCTGACTACTGCCTGGCGGGCACATTCGGTAACCTATCACACACTGGGCTCTCTCTTCCACCGTTAAGGTAAAAGCAGACAGCCACCCACAGCCCACTTTGCCCCTCCGGGGAACGCAGGTGTGGCAACCTCTCTCTGATACCATCACTGACCACATGATAACGAGAAGATGGCAAGAGAGAGAAAACGAGACTGCTTTGTCACGATGCTCGGCAGTCCAGCAGTGCCCAGTCTGACAGCGAGAGCTGAAGATGAAAATAGCAGGAGGACTATCTCGAAGATTCCCGGATATCTGTGAGATAGATATAACGGATGGCACCACCTCTATCTTTACACGTTTTCGACATCAATTTCGATACCTTTATGCCTTTCTCTCTCTCGTGTTGAGCATCCGAATGGTAGGACTCTGGAATGTCCTGTAGGGTTCTGTTTTAGCGACAGAGATTGGATATGGTGGCAAGTGAGAGGGGGATAATGTGTCTGAACGTGGGTGTGTTTGCATGTGTGTCGGTTTGTTGAGTATCTGCATGTGTGCGTGTGTGTGTGCACTTGTGTGTGTGTGTGTGTGAATGTGTCCCAGTCTTACCTGCAGAGTATGGCTCCTGTCTTTCCAAACACACAAACTCGTTTCTATCATAGCGGGCCCGGATCCACTGCTCCCTCAGCAGCCTGTGGAACAGTTGGACTTCGGCTGAGTCAGGCCTGGGCAATGTCATTACGCACACCTCAGTAAAACGACAGTCCGTAAATGTTAAACATAGGTGCCTTTTCTAATTAAATGGATTGTACAGTGTGTCTTCGATTTGAGTGTACAGTGTTAATCTCATGTATTCTTTTGATGCAATTACCAGAGGAAGTCATCAAAAACAGGATTCAATTCACTTCAGTCCTCTTTGTTCTTCTCTCCTCTAACTTCGCTATCACCCCCCCCCCCCCCCCCCCCACCGTACTCCATGTCTTTTATCTAATTCTCTCCATCCCTTTTCCCTCCCCCTCTGTCGCGTCGGTGAGCTGGTTGAAAATTCACAAGGCAATACGGGTAAACGAACGTGTGTTTGTATTTGTGTGACTCTGGAGAGGCATCTGCCCGTTACCAGGCCAAAGTGATTAAGCTCCTTTCAACACATCAATGCTCTCAATCCATCCTCTCATTATCCCTCCCTCCCTCCTTCCCTCTCCACCGTTCTACACTGTATAACTTCATGTTCAGGGAGCCAAATTGGGCTTCGGGGAGCATCTCACTTTGAGAAATAACTTCCTAAATGACCACCAGCAAGCTCGAGGCAGGCTAAGCAAACTGACAGAAACCCACATACACACAGGCACTCTCAGAGATAAGTGGTTTGTGGTTTTGCATTGTTATTTATAGCACCGTGACTGTCGCTTCACTCCCCTGCTACACTGCTGTTTCGAACTCCAGTCACACCCAAAGACCTTTCTCACCTCTGGCTGGGTTCCAAACAAAAAACACACCTCCTTCATTCTGTTCCTGCTGGCTCAGTCAACATGACCCTAAGGTCTACAAAATGTGTCTGGAGCTCTTTTCAGAAGAAGTAGCTTACGGTGTGTGCTTTCAATCCACTTAAAGTTATCAAGGACAGTGAGGAGTTTCTCAAGGGTAGGAGCAGTGGTTGGTTCTGTGTTTTCAGTTTGGAATCCAGCCCCTGGTGTCCAGCAGTGTCCTCCAGTGTTCAGAGGACTGAGCCAGAGCAGGGAGCGGGGAGACAGGATGACCCAGCAGAGAGACACCAGGAGTGAGGCACAGAGGCCGTGGGGTGGTGGCCTCTACACTTACTGGCAGTCTGAGTGTGTAGGGCGGTAGTAGAAAGCAGGCACCTTCTGCTCGTACTTAGCCTTAGCAGCATCGTTACCTGTGGACGCCATGAACTGCAGAAAGAGGAAAGGACAGAGAAGAGAGGGAGAGGAAGGAGAGAGAGAAAAGCAGAGAGAAAGTTTGTGTTTGGTGCCATCCTGTCATCTCCACATACAAACTAAATACTGAGAAATGCGCACACAAAATACACACATGTTCCCACATACACGAATGCATGGTGAAGATGCTGACTAATGAGGTGTTTGCTTGAGTTTCTGTGGGGCTTCTAGCCCAGAGGGAAAGTCTTACTGTCACAGTTCTCTCATTAACTCAGACTGCAGAGCTCAACACAGTCACGAACTCACATCTATTGTACTGCTGATGAAAGACATAAACACACACAGCTAATAATATACAGCATTTCATTCACACATGCACACTTTAAAACAAGCATTAGGCAAAGGGCAGTCTGTGTACAATCAAACAGTCAGGCAAAGTCATGCCGAACAGCATAAATGTACAAACACAGGCCCAGTTTCCCAGGCATGGATTAAGCCTAGACCTAGGTTAAAACGTTTTTCAATGGAGATCTTCATTGAATTTTTCAGACTTTAGGACTAGGCTTAAAGCATGTCTGGGAAGCTGGACCTCAGAGTTTGTACAAACACCCTCACACAACCGTCTCTATTTCACACCTCCCTTTCCGGCTTCTCTGGCCAATCATTCATTTGCAAACGCGTTCTTTTTCTCACAGTTTGTTATCTTCTCTCTTCCTATCAATCAACTGACAGACTGAGGTCTCAGAGTCCATGCCCCACCTCCCAAACAACACACACACATGCACACAACATACACAAACACACACGAGCGCAATTCATCGCTCGCAATCGGCTTCGGCTGGTTGTCTGCACCAGGTGCCGACTCATCCTTTTCTGCCCTGGCTGAATTGAGACTGATGACTGGTTGTATTCCTCACGACAGCCAGCCAGGGAGCCAGGCAGCCAGCCAGCCTGCCAGGCAGGGCTGATGCCCAGTACAGGGGAGGAGGGGAGGGAAGGCAAGAGAAGGGTGGACCGAGGATGGAGAGTCGGGACAGAGACCAGAGGAGGCTGAAGGGAGCCCAGAAGGCTGGGGAATCGCTTCAGGCTTCTGTGTTTTAGTGTGTGTCTAGATTAACATCAGGGGGATCAGATGGCTGAGCAGTTAGGGAGTCGGGCTATTAATCAGAAGGTTGTTGGTTCGATTCCCGACCGTGCCAAATGACGTTGTGTCCTTGGGCAAGGCACTTCACCCTACTTGCCTCGGGGAGAATGTCCCTGTACTTACTGTAAGTCGCTCTGGATAAGAGCGCCTGCTAAATGACTAAATGTAAATGTAAATGTAACACAATGCCAAAACACACCTCAAGGGGCCAGTCAATGCATGCAACACACCAAGACGTAAACACACACACTCAGGGGTCTCACCTCCACCTCAGTGTTGCTCCAAGAGTCCCGCAGCACAGACTTGACAGAGCTGATGTTAGGGATGTTTCCATGGAGACCAGCACAGCTCTGACACAAAAACACACCCAAGGTGTAGGATGCCCACTCTGTTTCTGTAACACACGAACACATACACACACACACTCACTGGTCAGAGTAAGACACACACTGGTCAGAGTAACAGACACATACACTCAGCTCTGGAAAACAAACAATACAAACATTGGACTCAGATCAGCAAACACACCTATTGTGAGTTTCACTTCAGGTTCACAGGGTGTTATCACTTGAAATTAAAGAGAAAAAGAGTCTCCTTAGCCAACGTCCTTGTGGAGACAGGACAGATGGACAAACTCTCTCTCTCCAGACACACTGGGGACTCCCTGAGGCTGGCAAACTCATCTGTCTGTCTTCTGCAAAAGGACTACATATCCTCGGAGACCTCAGGCTGCTCAACTACAGGAAACAGGTCATTCACATCACCTTCCCCATCACTCAAACCCTGATTGTTTAGTGGACAACGTCCACTAAACGATCCTAGCTTGGACTATGGGTCCTGTTCTCTCACAGGGCAACCTTCCCTTCTCCTCCACCTAGGGGAGCCTCATCTGACAGCTGTGTGAGGGGCATGTGTTGTCACCTACATGGGCTTGTTAAGGCAAGAGTGTTATTATTTCTAGGATATTTTAGGGGGGTGAGGGTTAGATGTTAGGGATAACACGATTTTGAATCGGAGTGAATTTGTCAATCCTCACTAGGACAGTCAAACTAACCTGTGTGTGTGTGTGTGTGTGTATGTGTGTGTGTGTGTGTGTGTGTGTGTCTGTGTGTTAGGGGGAGGAGCGGTCTACTGGGCGCCATAGTGACTCACCTTGAAGTACCATAAAGGAGTAGAGTTTCACAGACACCATATCTGGCTGGCTCACACTCGTACTCCTGACGTTCACGCATGCGTGCACACGCGGACACACACACACCAACACAACATGCATATTTACATCCACGGCTTCTAGATGCTCCTATGTGAAGCAGCCTCTTCTGCAACAGCTAGGCTGTTCGATTTTTCATGCATTTTATTTCGTTTTATTAATTTTTGGGTGATTAGCAGATTTCCTTACAAACATTGCCGTCTCTCCGTGTTGTCTTTTAAACATAGAGCATACACCATATAGTAAGGACAGCATGCCATTCAGAACTACATTTCTGGACATTTCCAACTGAGGAACTGTGCACCAGGAACATCCGTAGAATGAAGCATTAGAGGGTATGCCATAAAGGAGCTCTGCATGCAGAACTACTGTTACTCTACATATCAGACAATTGTACCCTGACAAGACGATGGAAACACAGGCAATTCTTCAAAAGAAGAGGGGAAAGAACAATAACTGGTGTGAACATTTCCTGAATGTTTTCAAACCAAACACTGAAACCAAATCGGAAGACTAAATTCGAGCCATGAAATGGGGCAGGCATGGAATTAGGACACCATCAATGTGTTGCTCTCATGTCTTTCTCTGTATTCTTGCAGGCACACTTCTAGTGCTGCAAAGTAGTTCAGGGAGAGTTCAAGACATCACAAACTCTCTTTGAAGAGGGATATGAGAACGGGAGAGAAGAAGTGGTAATCATTAATATTCTACCACATCCTTCGCTAAATTGACGTCTGCCAAGTCCAGTCTACACTACAAGGAGAGAAGGGAGGCCGGAGCCTGAGGCTGGGGCTGGGGCTGGGGCTGAGGCTGGGGCTGGGGCTGAGGCTGGGGCTGGGGCTGGGGCTGGGGCTGGGCTCCCGCTGATGGACAGCCAGATGAATGGGTAGACAGCCGGATAAAAGATGCAATCCCACCATCCTCTTCCACAGAGCGAGAGACCCGTTTTACCAATAATAGGTTAACGGATCCATATATAATAGCTTGTGAAGACTCCCCCTATACTTAGGTGGGTCTTTTTTAGTTGACAAAGTTCACGTTGTTATGGTCGTGGTAATTTTGAATTTAGGGGCTAAACTTGAACCAAAGTGGTTTCTCTAAGCTGTAGTCATTTCGAAACTTTTTGTATAGAAACAGAAAGTAGACCTCCCAACTCCATACACTAACCAACCACAGATGTACATACATAATGTGCAACACTATACCATACTATGGCCATTCCAAACTTAGGAGGTGATAAAATGCTAGAGTCGCCCACCCCTCCCCAGTGATATATTAGTAAGTCATCATAAACCAGCATGAGTCACTCTGTGAAGAAACGTCTGCAGTTAAAATGGAAAAACAGGGAAGGAGACAGAGATAGAGAGATGCACACACTAGGTGGGAGAGCCTGAATGACAGACATGTAAATTCCATTGAACCCATTAATATTATTTTTGTTGTTGACCATACCTGGTAGCTGAGATTACTTGGTGGTAATTGACTGGTTACCTAGCAATGTGGCTGGACAGTTGCTTGACTCTGACCACCAAAATAATATAGAACTATACACTTATGATCTTTGATGTTCTGTTGTATTTTCTACATGCACAATTCGTATGCCACTGGATAAAAGTATTTAAGGAATAGAATGTAATGCAATGCAACTGGCCATCCTAACATAAAGAATCAACGTGCAAGAGTCACGAGTGCTGTGGATGAGTCAGCATATGTGAAGGTATATCCCGGGCACCCACTATATGAAGTACTAATAGTGCCTGTTCTTGCACACGTGATCCAGACAGAGACACTGCTGTATTGATGGACACAAACAGTGATGGAATAGAAAGAGCAGCCAAGCAAGTGTCAAGCAGGTATCATTTCATAGTCAGTATGACATCAGTACCGCATTAGACTGAAGGCATTTCAGTCTTCACAGGAAGATCATTTTAACATACTAGTGGATATGATTAGTCTAAACAATGTCCCCAACTAGACATCTTCCCATAAACCATAAACATTGGTCTTATCTACCCTCACATATAAATGTCTGCTGATGGCACTCGTGCAAGTTTTGCAATGTCATGCATATCCTGTTTTCCCACACTGAAAGCTATGGATAGCTGTGGTGTGATAACAGAACACCTCTCACAAGTGGCACCAAAGGTGTGTTGGAAGGGTGTGTTCAAAAGGGGTGGGATGTAAGTCAAGCATGAATTGCTATTGACAGCAACAGCTTATTGCTTCATGAAAGATCCTTAGATCGTCACCTATTGCCACTAAATCAAATTACACCATACATTAATGATGCATTAGACTCATAGAAGCGTGTTCTTTCAATGGCTGGTTCACTGTACAGCTTTTGTGGTGAAATATTTAGGCTATACAAACTCAAACTCAGATTACGATCAGTCACAGTAATTGAGGTAACTCAGTGGATAGTAAATGATTTTTCAGCCGCAGAAGACAAACGACATTGTCTGACACCTAACCTGTACTGAAGCCTTTCCAACCCACCAGAGGCAACCCTAATATTAGTTGTGGCGACCATACTGTACCTGCTGCTCCGCAGTCGGCACAGCTCCCGTTCCCAGGTCTTCCCAAAAGCTCTTTCAAAAGATATTTGTTCTTATCTTGTTCTGAAGACATCTTGTAAATGTAATGGTTATTCAACTAATCTCACAACTCGCAACAATCCATCGAAAAGTAAAATGTTTTATGCCGGGTTTAGCCTAATTTACGTGCGCGCCTCTGGGGCCGCGAAACGTCTACACAAAATTATATTCTCATCTGAAAGTGTCATGTATCTTACTGTATCTGAGTAAATGTAGTATATTTCTAAACAACTGCTGGTGAATTTTGATTCTTCAGTTCCTCGATCAGACAGTTCCTGCTCTTCCACATCGCTTCTCTCTCTCTCTCTCTCTCTCTCTCTCTCTCTCTCTCTCTCTCTCGCTTACTCGAAAGTGAGACCTCAAGCGGTCAATCAGTACTCTGTACTTGAAAACATATCCAAGACACTTCCAGTAATGAGAATTTGCCCTTGCCTTGGCTACATCCCAATCGATACTTGTATCAATACCATGTAGGTCAGACTTGAAGCGATGTGAGTTTCTCAACAACAAAAAAGAGCTGCCACTCAATGTGTTTACTCCCTGGAAAAGACGATTTCATTTGCTGAACAATCTGCCCTCATTGTAAAGCCTGGATAGACCAATAATGAAATCCCCAATTCAGCATGGAGGACTAAAACCAGGCTGTGAGGTTCTTCTCCTCCCCCCCTTTGGCCCTGATCTACAGTACCAGTAGTGATTTCACATTAAAAAAACTAAACATTCAAGACATTTATATTGTGTCTATAGAGCAAAAAGGACAACAGTCTACAGGTCAACAATCAGAAATGGTTGTTGATATTAAAATCCACACAAGCTGCCACAGATCAAGTTGATATTTCACATTTAATTGCAAAACTTGTACAAAATAAAACATTATACTAAAGCGGTCTTGTCACAGCTTAAGAAAATCTGATAATTATGTGGGTGAATTAACCGAAAAGCATGAAACAAACAAAGCTTGAGACTTCTTGAGTCCTATTGGTTGGGCCCAACAATACATTTATCTAAGACATGTCATCTATAAAGTAAAGAGACAAGACATAATGGGGGAAGCGGTCAGCTGATCCAGGGAGGATAGCCTCTAGTTCCAGCCAAATCTCTCGGGTCCAGTGGACTGGTGTCCTGGGAGATGGAGCAGGATGGCGGTGGGGGGTCCTGGGTCTAAGGATGTGGGGTCCAGTGATGTCGTCACTCTACCGTGAAGAGTTGGAACTGGAGCGGGAACGGTGACGTCTACGCCCAGGGGACCTGGAGCGAGAGCGTCTGCGCACGGGAGACCGTCTCCTTGGTGACCGAGACCTGCAGGTGCACAGAGCAATGCCAGGTTAAAGGAAGGGTGCGGGAGGAGTTTGTGTGAGCAGAGTCTGCACCTCTGAACTGATCAACCCAAGAGAAATGCAGTGAAAGGAATGCGGCCGAGGCCTATCAGTGCTGGAACATACCGTCTCCTCATGCGGGGCGGCGTGCGGCGCCACATTGGGGGGGGTGGAGGCATTCTGCGGGGAGGGGAGGGTCTGCGAGGGGGAGGGCGTGCTCTTGGAGCCAGCACAGCAGAGGCAGTGATTTCCTGTCCGTCAATCTGGCCTGGGAACAGGGGAAGGACAGAAAAGGCAAACCTCAATACTCAGTAAAAGAGCAATGCTGTTCCGGTGGAGCCCAAGCTTTATAACCCATGAGGGCACTGAGGTCCTCCTACCTCCATCCATGTGTTTGAGGGCCTTCTGGGCCTCCTCTGGGGTCTCAAACTCCACGTAGGCGTAGCCTCTGGACAGGTTGGGGTGGAGCTTGCCCCCTGGCATGTCAACAATCTTGATCTTCCCGTAGACGGAGAAGATCTCATGGATGTGGTCCTACGGGGCCTCGGGAAAATCAGTTATTCATTCAACATCAGCGCGAGATGAAGAGCGGGAAAGCAGCCTGTGCTCAGCAGCTCACCTTGGTCACGTTCTTTGTCAGTCGTCCGAGGTAAACTTTGGTGGGTTTGGGGCTCGGGCTTCTCCTCTTTCGATCTTTATCATCGCCCCTTTTTTGGGTTTTGGACCTGCAGCAGACATTGGACCCCGCTTATGTACATTTTTCTTAACAACGCCTTGAGGTGAAGCACAGGGGATCATGTACCCCCCTGATTTACGTTTGCGAAACGGCTCAGCCGTCATTCCGTCGAGGCACTCACGTCGAGCGGGAGCGTCTGCGGTTGTCGTGGCGACGGCGGCCGGGACTGGGCGAGCCGGAGGAGCTGGAGGAGCTGGAGGAGTGAGAGCTGGAGGAACCGGACTTGCTGGACCCTGACGAGCTGGAGCCACTGGAGGAGCCTGAGCTGGAGCCAGAGCTGCTGCTGGAGGACGAGCTGGACCCGAGTGACGGGAGGAGGAACACAAAGACTTTGGTCATGAAACAACAAGCACAACACAAACAAAAATAAGAACATTCAAAGAGAAGGCTAAGGTCATGTGGTGAGAATATGTAGAGCTTCCCTATTATAGCTAAATGGTACAGGTTAGGTTGACAATGAGATGTTCAGGAAATTCAAACACCTGCTGCTTCCTGTGGACGCATTGCGGCGCTTACGGCCCTTCTCTCTGCCTCTGTCCTTGTCTACCACCTCCTTTGTACCAGTCTTCTCCTTTCCTCTGTCTTTGGTCTTTTCCTCCTCCTTCCGCTTGACAGGTGATGGTGCCCTGAAATTAAATGGAAACATCGCAGCCTTGAGTAATTTAGTACTGCAAAAGTCTTCGGCACACTTGATAAAATATTAAGAAAGTATGAAATGAAAAGACTAAACAACCATGTTCGCAAAATGGCACTTATACTGCCGCACAAATACAGACGCAAAAAATTTGTCTGAAGCCAATTTACAACACAGATAAATAACTAGCTACAGTAGCAATACAGGTCCCTGGTTAGCAAGGAAGATAACACCAGCATACAAACAGCATGGCCGCAAGTAACCTACATTCTTCGCGGTTGCAGTGAAAACGGTATAATACGTTTTAGATACATGTATAAAGCTCTGTCAGAACAGTTAGTGCTAACGCTGTTAAAATACGAAGTAGGCCTGGCTGGTTAGCTTGTTAGAGCTAGGAGAACGTTCATCGACGTTGTGGGACATGAAAGCAACATAATGGAAAGGCCACCGTTGCAAGCACACTAGCCTTTATGTTTTACGGTTTTTGTATAATTTCGAAACGTCAATTATCATGAGAATGAACAAGTACAACCTGACTGGGATATCAAAACTTACATTTCTTTAGTCTGGAGCAGCTCGTAAGCGTTCCTTTTGGTGCTTAGTTTTTGTCGCGTAATGATGACGTAAACCACATCAACAGTAAATGACGTTTTGATCCAAGCGCCACTTACAAGTAGGAATGTGTTTATTTAGATGATGCTAGCTAGTTTATATTAATGTACACGCAATTGAACAACTATATTTGGCAACGGAAACATCTTAAGATTATTCTTCTCTACCAGGTAGACTGCATGTGCTTCGAATCTTTTTCAAGCCAACAACGGGCAACAGTACTGTCGTTGTAAAGGTAAGAATGTATGACCAGATGCTATTAATTTTGTTATTTCGCAAAGTGCTTTGGCAAACAATCCCCCACCAGCGCACTGTTTGAAAGTTTTATAACTGATATGTTGACATTAATAATATATGTAAATAGGGTGAGACCAGACGTCATCTTTTACCCGGACATGTCCTCTTTTCGAGACCTAAAAAATGCGCCCGGCAGGGATTCCAAATTTGCCCGTGATTTTGCCTCGCCCTTACAAGTTTTGGAAAGGGTATCTCCCTTACTTTCCACCTTCTTGCGCAAGCTCTGACTGTAGAGAGAACTGTCATTGGTTGACCGCCTTCTCAGTGTTGCCAGATGCACGATAATTATCCTCCAAATACGATCATTTTGAGCCTTCGGTACGATACTTCGCCATTTCCAATCTGGCAACACTGAGCACCTTGCCGCCTTTGTGATCATTATTGCTTTGATATATGAGGAGCAATGAAAAGTGTCTTAATTTTCTTATTTTAATATGTGGCCATATAAATAATTTATTATTTTGTATTTATCATTATTGCTTTATTATTGCCCCCAGCCCCGGGAACGAAGTGCACAAACTCCAATCTGGTCACCCTAATGTATATACATCTGTTTGTGAATTGTTGCCTCGTCAGGTGGAGCGTTTGGAGGGACTGTTGCAGTCAGATACACGCGAGTGGTCATGGGCCGTATGGATGATGCTGCCAAGCTCAAGGTGGTAGAACTGCGCAAGAATGGCCTTAGCCTCCGCAAGATCAAGGCAGTGTTAGAGCTGGAGAACATCAAGGTGTCTGCCCAGGCCATTTACTTGTACCTGAAAGAGTTCCAGTGCAAACAGGGGAGAAACGAAGATGGGACTGCCCCTCTGGCCTTGGTGGGGACCAGGGGAAACCAAGGTGGAAGACGGGAGGGCTACAGTAATCTACACCTACAGCAGCTTCTACGGGATGCTTCACGTCATGCAGGTTACGTGGCATCAGCAGAGTTTGCCAAGCAGAGCGGTCCTGCTCCGGAGGCGAGGACCCAACCTTCTGGATCGGCAGAGAACAGCGGAAGTCGTAGACCTGAGCAGTCGGGGCAGAACAAAGACGACAAGGACATCCAGATTGTCAGTGTCACCTCTCTGGCTCAGAACAAACAGGAGAGGGGTCTCCAGTCCACAGCCGCAGGGGCGGCCGGTGTCACTGTCACTGGGGCGTACACAAGGAGGAGAGTGACCCCTTCACCAGTCACCAGCCCCATGCTGGCAGCTCGCAAGAGGCTTTTGGATAAGGCCCTGTCACACAGAATGAGGGTAGATAACCCATTTCTTGTCATTTTCTCATTGCGGGGAAACTTGCTTGTGTCCATTTGTCACAATATCATAGGAGGAACGTTGTTAGTTGGTGTGAAATTCTGTCCGAAAAGTTATGGTAATGATATTCTTTGGCCGTGTCCCTTTTTTCCTAGATAAGAGAGTCATATCAGCAGGTGGCCTCTATATTGAGGAGAGACCAGTCTAACTCCACTGGCTCCAATGTTAGGGGAGTTACAGAAGCTTTACCTCCATCCTATGACCTCACCACACAGGCCACTCAGAGGCTCGCTCAAATGGTGAGTAGCAAGTATAACACATTTACACCACAGCAGTTCGTGTCTTAACTATAGTCATTCTAATTAGTGAAACAACATACTGCACCTGTGTATCACTTTAAAGTGCTCTATGCATCTGCATTGTTCTGCAGAGGAGGAGTGTGGACGGGCAGCCAGGCGGCGCTAGTGTTCCCAGACGCTTGCTTCAGTCCGTCCGCCCCCTGCACCCTCCTCCCCGCGTGGGTATACGACTGCCTAGCCCTGCGCCAACCATCCCCACGTCTCAGGGCTCCAGTGGGGCTGTCATCCAGCTCCAGAACTCTGAAGGGCAGGTCCAGGAGGCCGGAGGGGGAGGCGGAAGTGGGCTCCAGGAACAGGTCCAGGCCCTGGGCTCGGAGGTGCACAGCCTGGGCCTTGCTGTGCGGATGCTGGCAGAGCAACAGAGCCAGCAGACCCAGGTCCAAAGGCAGATCCTCAGCACCCTGCAGACCCTAGCCTCCAGACTGGGACCTTGTAACAGCACCGGCCACCAGCAGCAGCAGCAGCAACACACCCAAAAAACCTCCCCACCCACACTATCTGCAGCTGCCTCTGCTTCAACCTCCTACACCCAGGGCACATTTACCTACAGCCAGGGAGTGTACCCCCAGTGCAGCCAAGCCCCATCTGGCTTCTCCCAGATGGACACTCCCAGTCTGGACACGGTAGAGGCCTTTAAACTACCGGGACAGAGCCCCAGTTGTGTGTTTCCAGCCAGCAGCAGTGCCGATGGCCTCACTCACACCCAGACGCACGCAGAGCCTTACTCGCCAACCTACGCACGGCAACAGTCTCAGACACAGGTGCCCTTGTACTCACCGACCTGTGGTCCTATGTATAGCCAGTCCTTCCCTCAGACTAACAGAGAAATGGATAAGTCAGCAGACTATCAAGGGACTGGCACAGCTGGGGCCCTCCAGGTCTGTGCTGCTTCCTCCCAGCCAATAGGGGCCACCATCTCCCCTCTCACAAACACTTCACAGGGGCTCAACATCATCAAATTGGAAACATTATGAGACATTGTTTCATTACTACTGATTTGCAATGCCTGGTTTTCTCCTTTTTTTTCTGTCTATGGAGGCAAATGGCCTTTTACATGAAATATGTGTATTTTGAGAATCCTGTTTGATGGAATCACATTTACATTTTACATTTCATCATTTAGCAGACACTCTTATCCATAGAGACTTACAGTAAGTACAGGGACATTCCCCCCGAGGCAAGTAGGGTGAAGTGCCTTGCCCAAGGACACAACGTCATTTTGCACGTCCGGGAATTGAACTGGCAACCTTCGGATTACTAGCCCGATTCCCTAACCGCTCAGCCACCTGACGCCCTACCTGAATCACACTGTTGAAACGATGCATCCACGTTATTGACATGATTTATTTGGAATAAAAACAGATTATTTACATTTTATATTGATGCTAATATTATATTAGTATTATCAGTAATACATATTATACTGTGCTAAGGGGAAACCATTTTCTATTGCTTGGTTATGTCTTGGTTACAGTGATTTAATATCATATTATACAGCGATCTCCAAAATAGTTGATATTTTCTGCTACCAAGATATCATTTCTATTTGATTGTTAACAAAACCAAAGTATTTTATTAAAGTTTGCCTAAATACAATACAAGAGCTTGTCTTATATACATGAACTCATCGTGTAAATGTGGAGTGGTGTCAAACCCGGCTGACAGCACACAGCTGGTGAGGTGAAGGGTTAAGGATGAACCCTTCAGCTGGAGTGAGGTCCAGATCATCCTCTGTTACCCCGGGTGGAGGAGAGAAACGAAAGTGTTGGAGGAGAGAGGTGAAGAAGAGGAAGAGCTCCATCCTGGCCAGACCCTCCCCCAGACACACCCTGCGACCTGAGAGAGGAATAAAGGTGACACAGTACTATAGGCATAAGGTATCCCCAAAGGCTATTCCCACATACAAACAAAACATTACATAAATGATGTATGTAGGACTATCATACCTGCAGAAAAGGGCATGAACGCATCCCTCTTGACAAATCGACCTTGCGCATCCAGGAAGTGGGTGGGGTTGAAGGTGTGAGGGCTCTCCCATTTGCTCTCGTCGTGCAAAACCGTTGTCAGCAGAGGGAAGACAGTGGTCCCCTGTCACCAAACACAAGCACAGACGATACAGATGAAACTTGGACAGATCAAAATATCAGCTCAATGAATCAATATTTGGTGTGAAAGTCCCTACAAAGCTCAGGTTCGTCATAAAGACTCAAACTTTTCAGAACATTGCGGTTTCCTGGCAGAAGATATAATAGCTGTGTGGAGTGAACAGCCACTGAACTAAAATCTGACCTTCTTGATGAAGTATCCCTGGAAGGTGACATCTCTGCTGGTGACGTGAGGGATGGACATGGGTATAATGTTGGCCAGTCTCTGGGTCTCATGGATGACAGCATCAGTGTAGGGAAGGTTCTTCCTGTCCTCTACCAAGACCTGACGACTTCCTATCACATTGCTGATCTCCTCCTGAACCTGGTCTGAGGAGACAAGAGTGAAAATTCATATGTTTCAGTTCAATTTAAGCGTTGGCGACGGCGACCATGTAGAGACAGAAATGACATGCCATCGTGTAAATAAGATAAATAACATAAGGCTGTTTGTTTAATAAAAGAGCAAGCTATCGACCTGTTTTATAGGAAAGGTAACCTTAAATGACTTATGTTGGGATCGGGCGCTATATATATAAAAAATATATATTTATATTTATTTATGAATATTTTTTTTAACTTGACTTTCCAAGGGGGGCGGGGGGTGCCGTTGGGGGGGCGGGGCGCCCCCCTAATATAAAGGTAGGGGAAACACTGGTGGTGATTGAGATTTGGTCACTGGCTTAAACTTAACACTGATGGTTGTTGGGCATCACAATGACGGCTTTGTAATAACAGTGGTCAGTTGGAAACTGTAGAGCATGTGATGTTGTCATGTGAGACATACCAGGCAGAGAGGGAAATACTCATGGTTAGGATTACTGTAACGAGTTAGGAAGGGCATGATCCATGAGGGGACTATTAAGCACTGGGGGGAGAGGTAGGGAAATGTGTAGGACTATTTTCACATTTCTAGGGTGGGGGCAAGATAGGTGTTTTGTTGTGTTTATTTTATGATTAATTGACTTTATATCAGTTTAGGCCGCTGACTTCGGACTCCCGAACAGTAAGTGGCGGTAATGGACCTCCTGTGCAATTAAAATGGAAAGAAGACAATTTACACAACCTGTGTAAAGTCAATTAAGGATTAGTCAGCGTGAAACTACTGTGCCTGTGTATGTTCAAAAAGTGTACAAAGCAGTAGAGCAATGTGAATATAGGTGGTGTGTATTGCATGTCTGTTAGCCTGTGTGAACTGTAATAGCTAGTGACTGCCCTCTGTCACACTTTCCTTACCCTGTATATTAGGATACTTGGCCATGATCAGAAGACTCCAGCATAACGTAGTTCCTGTGGTGTCAGTTCCAGCAGCAAACAGGTTGCTCACGGAAAATATGAGGTTGTTGTCACTGTAGTGAGAATCTGCAATGCCTGATTCCTGGAAAACACAAACAAGAGAAGTACTAAGAAAACACAATGCTGTATTGGGGTATAAACAATAGTTATAAGGATAAATGAGCTCATCTTCTATAGGGATGACTGCAAAGTATAATCTCCAATAAAAATTAGTGGTGGTTAAGAAGTGGGCATATTGTGTCCAAAAAAGGTTAAAGTGTAGGTACCTCTGTAAACCTTCATGTACTTTCATCTACACTAGTGGTCCTCTTACCTCCAGCTTCTGCTTCTTGATGAGGAAGGCGTCCACAAAGCCTCGACACACCTGAGCGTCCAGAGTCTCCTTCAGACCCGTGATCAAGTCTGACAATCCTCTCTTGAACTCTTCTGTTAGAGCTAGCAATGCACGTACATTCTTAATCAATGGGCCCAGCCGTGGAAACATGTTGTACACCTGTCATCCCAGCCCCACCCCAAAACAATCAGGACCACATTAATCAAATGATATGAAGACAATCCATGTTCTAGAGCCAAAGTTCTCTGAGGACAAAAAGTCATTGATAATACAGTACCCGGATTGATGCAGAGCCTGTTAAGTTAATTCTCCTCTTGGCGCTCTCTACCATGGCTTTGAATTGGGGGTCAGTGTAATCAAATCTGTTTCCATACACGATGGCTGAGATAATATTGGAGGAAGCGTAATTCACTGGACAAGTTGTGTCAAACGCTTTGCCTGTCACAGAAATTAATGAAAAACTGTAAGGGCAGGGTAGGTAATGTTTTTGAGAAGCACTTTTTGTATTATTTGCTGAAATAAACTTCACATCCTGATAGCATTCAATAAATGAAATGCTCTGACAGTAAAATAAAATAAATCCGATATCTGCAGCTGTCACAGGACTGTAATAAACACGTCCAATCATTGTGTTCGGACCGAATGCAATGATTGCCAGTGCACAAAATTAAAACTTTTGCAAAACGTACCTAACTTGCCTTTAAATTCACTTTTTATCTGTCTTACCCTCATGTTTCTCAAACTCTTCAATGAGGTATCGACACTCCTCTATGATCTTCTCCTCACTCATCTTCTTGCCCATCCCAAAGTCTCTGAGGGTAGTGAGAGCAAAGCGCCTCAACTCTTTCCAGGAGTCTCCGTTAGCAAACAGGATCCCTGTGGAGAGAAAGTACAGTTTATGGATGAAAAAATGTGTTTGAAATACTATTTATTGGACTTATATGTCTAGGGATTTTCTATTCTGTTAAGTTAAATACAATTCTAATGTGTGTATTATGTCAGAAAACTGGAACACAGTAGTGTTACAGTGGTTAGGGTTATACAAACAAAAAGTAGTTTTGAGGGTTTAGTTCGAACAAATACTTTGTTTCACATAAATAGGTCACCTATTTGGGAACTTGGGGATGTGCTGACAAATAAGTTGTGTAATTCAAACCAAAGTGTCTGTGTTAAGACTATGCCAAAGCAAATAAAGGATCCTCTAAACAGAATCATGACCATTGAGAATGATATGGTTAAACTTGGTCAAAACAGTAACAAATGACTTTATTACCATGTCCTTGGTTGATAAGGTAAAACGCAGGGGTGATTTCTCTGTCTCCAAATTCTACAGCCTGGTTGACCAGAGCCTGCTCAACTGTCTTGTACCCTGCCAGGACCACTACTTTCTTGGGTCCAAAGTAGACTGTAAACACTGATCCATATTCCTTGGAGAGCTTGACGAAAAAGAAAGATGTGGGAAAAATATATGATTCTTTGTTTATAAAGATTGTCAATGTCAACACAAGCGTTTGGTTGATCATTATCTGCGGGAGCTGAGTAGATTGTTTAGTCTGCAACCTCAAAAATTATCGCCAAAACTTCCACCGTCCGTATCACAACCGACAGCTTCTTTGGCACATCAAATCACAAGCAACCCCTGCCACTGGCAAATCATTTAAAACATATGTTATTCGTTTTCAAGTTAGACATTTCTTACAATATGTAGCTTCAGCACTAGCATTCACTAGCCTATGTCTGCGCATCAATAATACAGCACTTTCAATCAATCACAGCAGGGAATTATAGCCGTGTGTAGTATGTGATTTTAGCCTACTTTTGACAAGTCTTTATGTTTTACTTTTTAAAAGATTCGTTTTTTCACGATTTTTTTAAATCGGCAATCGGCCTACCGTTGGTGATAAAATATATATATATATATATCATTAAAGCGAAGTATATGGAAAACACTAGCTAGTTGTCTCACCTCACAGAGTGTCTGGTGTGGCCTCTTCAGATCTAGCATCAGCAAGTTCCCCAGCAGCGGTAGTGGTCTGGGTCCTGGAGGTTCCTTCCCCTGTTCCTGGGAGCTGGAGATTAGGAGGTAGAGGAGCAGCAGAAACACCACAGTCCCCAGCAGAGTCACCAAGCTGGGAGTCTGGAAAACAACACTATCCAACACAGACATGGTTCTAATGGTGTACAGTGGAATCAAATATTTGAGTCAAGATATTGCTCTTCTTTGCTCCTTTAGATGTATGAACATGAGGCAAAAAAAAAACACCACCCTAAACTCTGGAGCAGAAAGTTGGCTCAAACACAACAAAACTGAAATCTGAAACCTGCTAGTAAAGGCCACACCCCTTAAAGTTCAGGGGTTGATACCATGGACATTGAACTAAGCCTGTGCAGACAGAGCCAAGACTTGGCACTGCCACAATTGTAGATGATTTATCTTCCTATTTAAGTAAAACATACAGTATATTCTATATAAAATTTAAGAAAGCTTCAAATCAGTCCTGGTCTGTTTCTCATGCACAAACAAACTGAATGAAATTATGACTTTCAGTCATTTGATTAATTATTTTGACTAAAGGGATGTACATTACTGCAGGGACCCCCCAGCTACCCTCCCACATCACCAGACAACGTTCTGTTACTGTTGGTCTACATTACACTTCAAATGTCTGCTTTAGTGGAGAATTGTTTGAGTTGAACCACAATGTATTGTTCTGTGTATATATTGTACAGTGTAAATAACGCAGCCATGTTGTACATGTTTTTTAAATACACTAAACAGTTTATTCACAAATTCATTGTAACATTAACCCAACAAGAAAGATGACGATAATTCCAGAATAATACTTGCAAGTGTACAGAGGAAACATCATTAATGGTGCTCTTATTCTGGTTACAGTGTGGATTATGTCAAAGGTAACAAAGGTCATAGTTTTCACATTCTCTGCTACTGAGACCGAATATTTTGTACTTGACTGTTTAGATAACCATCTTCTTTGACTAAATTGCTTACTTCCTTTATCCAATACAACCTTTTCTTATATACATTAAGTCCTCATATAAATGTGTGGCATGGTGTTAGACCCGGCTGACAGCACACAGCTTGTGGGGTGAAGGGTTGAGGGTGATGCCCACAACTGGAGTGAGGTCCAGATCATCCTCTGTTACTCCAGGTGGAGGAGAGAAACAAAAGTGTTGGAGGAGAGAGGTGAAGAAGAGGAAGAGCTCCATCCTGGCCAGACCCTCCCCAGGACACGCCCTGCGACCTGAGAGAGAGATCCCAAAACGATTTTAAAAACTTAGCATTATCCGAATGGTCACACTGATGACTCTTTAAAAAAAATCACAATTACATACCAGCAGAGAAGGGCATGAAGGCATCCCTCTTGACAAACGTCCCCTTGTCATCCAGGAAGTGGGCGGGGTTAAAGGTGTGGGGGCTCTCCCATTCGCTCTCATCCTGCAGGACTGATGTCAGTAGAGGAAACACAACAGTCCCCTGTACACCAGAGAGAATGTTAAACTGACGACCGTCCTCAACATTTTGGAGATTGAAGTTTATCACAATGACACGCATGATATCTGACCTTCTTGATGAAGTATCCCTGGAAGTTGACATCTCTGCTGGTGACGTGAGGGAGGGACATGGGTACAATGTTGGCCAGTCTCTGGGTCTCATGGATGACAGCATCAGTGTAGGGAAGGTTCTTCCTGTCCTCTACCAAGACCTGACGACTTCCTATCACATTGCTGATCTCCTCCTGAACCTGGTCTAAAGAGACAAGAGTGATTTGAAAGTTACTCTCAAACCTACAGTGATTTATTGAACAATCTTTGCCCTGGATCAGTTAAAATTGGCTCAAAGCTTGTAAACCAGTAGAAGGTTTTCAGCCATGCATGTGTCCTTTGTCCATGCACATGTGTGTGCTTTGGTCCTAACCTTGTATCCGGGGGTACTTGGCCATGAGCATCAAACCCCATCTTATTGTGGTCCCTGTTGTGTCGGTACCAGCACCAAACAGGTTGGCAACTGTGTTTGTCAGATTCTCTTTGTGGTAATGGGTGTCTTTCTTTCCTGATTCCTTCCACACAGAAGTTAAATGCATGAGGATCAGGATTGATGAAATGCTCAACAAATTTGCCTACCACTTCTTGTAGATTTGCTGTTTAAGAGAAATTTGACATGTAGATATACTATCCATAGTTAGCCATTCTATCCAGTGTGAATCTACCTCCAGGTTCTGCTTCCTGCTGAGGAAGGAGTCCACAAATCCTCGACACATCTGAGGGTTCAGAGTGTCCTTCAAGCAACTGATCAAGTCCATGATCTGGTTTTTATTGGCATGAGCATTCTTCATAATCTGACGTTTAGTACTCAGAAACTTGCCAAGCCAAGGGAACAAGTTGTACAACTGTATCAAAGCAAAGACATACACACAGGCACACACACACACACACACACACACACAGAGACACACATACATAATTAGGCTAAATTCAAATTATTGTGGCTTCTTAACACATATCTAATATCCAAAAGTGATACCTAGTCTTTAGAAGAATGTTTCTGGAGTATGCATGAGTACCTGCATTGATGGAGATCCTCCAAGTCTGATGTTCTCATTGGCTCGGCCCACCATTTTGGTGAACTCAGGATCAGTGTATTCAAACCTGTTGCCATACACAATGGCACAGATGATATTGGATACAGCGTAATTAACTGGCTGCGTTGTGTCAAATGCTTTACCTATTACAAAGAAACCAGGCACCAAATGTATTAAATACACACTGAATGTTCAACTATGTATGTCATTACACCTTTTCTTATAAAAACTGTAACTTTTGAATCTCTTACCCTCATATTTCTCAAACACTTCAATCAGGTTGCCACACTCCTCTATGATCTTCTCCTCACTCATCTTCTTGCCCATTCCAAAGTCTCTGAGGGTAGTGAGAGAAAAGCGCCTCATCTCTTTCCAGGAGTCTCCGTTAGCAAACACAATCCCTATGGATCGCAAAATATATAATTATCATTTAAACCTTCTGAAGACTTGTGGTATTAACCCAGATTTTTCTTTAGAACTTTGTTCTCTAAAGATATCATAAGAGATACCTATGTTGAAAAGAGACCAAGGTAAAATTATATGTTTTGATTAAGACAAAGAATGTGACAAGAGTAACAGATGGTTTCAACTTAATCCTTACCATGTCCTTCATTTAAATCATTGAACATGGGAGTTAACTCTCTGTCTCCAAACTCCTCAGCATGGTTGACCAGAGCCTGCTTGACTGTCTTGTATCCTGCCAGGACCACCACTTTCTTAGATCCTAAATGAACTGTGAACACAGATCCATATTGCCTGGAGATCTGTCGAGATTGGTACAAGAGACCAGTATTAGTTAGTTCAAGCAGTTGTAAATTGAATTGGAGCAAAAAACCTACATAAAGGTATCTCACCTCACAGAGTGTCTGGTGTGGTCTCTTGAGATCCAGCATCAGCAAGTTCCCCAGCAGAGGTAGTGGTCTGGGTCCAGGAGGATCCTTCCCCTGTTCCTGGGAGCTGCAGGAGAGGAGGTAGAGGAGCAGCAGAAACACCACAGTCCCCAGCAGAGTCACCAAGCTGGGAGTCTGAAGAAGAACAACACTATCCAACACAGACATGGTCCACCCCACACTAAACACTGAACCCCTTAAACTTGACACTCACTTATGCTTTCACAAAGCTGAGCAGCCAGATCCATTTATAACCAATAGCAACAGTCGGGGGTGGAGCTGTATTTGTTCCTTTCTTCAACAACTTGGTACACTGCCACACCTGTAGATAATTAATTCAGAATGTGTTTGTAAACCTTTGTCACAGTGACTCAGAAGAGCTTAGAAAGTTACTTGACTTTTATTCTCCATAGCACACCTTATTCAAGTGAAAGGAAAACATGCTAACATGCAACATAAAACACTATCCAACACAGACATGGTCCACCACACACTAAACACAGAACCCCTTAAACCTGACACACTCACTAATGCTTTCACAAACACAACTCAAATGCAGATCATTGTGTTTACTAGTTGCACCAACGTGCTTTATACATGAGAATTTATCCTTTTGTGGGCGGAGGTGGGTCGTACTGATTTACAATGGGAAAGCTTTCACCAGCAACTTTACACATTGTCACATAATTAGATCATTTACTGGTTTATGATCTTAAAGTTCATTACCTCCGACACAGAAAATTATAAATGGAGATAACACCTGCTTATCAGTCATATACTGATAGGTGTACAAAGTTTCTTATGCGGTTAATTATGTTTACTGTGGCCTGCTTGGGTTGCCCATGGTTGGTTAAATATAATTTTATTCATTCACATTGCTTATCTGTTATCTATTTACCTTAATTAGGAATTAAACTGTTAGATACAGATGTCTGGTTGGAATAAATAGTACAACATTGCGAGGCAAGATGCTTTCCTTACATACTTTAGGGATTTGGAGGTGTGAGAGCTCTCCTGTTTGCTCTCATCCTGCAGGACTGACATCAATCGAGGAAATCTCACACAAGCAAAGACATGACAGATGAAAGCTGAGGCCAACAGGTCAAAATATCAACTGAATGAATCATCAATATTTTGCGTGAAAGTTCCTTCCTAGAAAGTTCAGTTTAAAGACCAGACTAGATTAAAACTAGGAATGCCCTGGGATAAAAAAAAAAATCAGCCAACACTGATGACCAATAATGTCCTGCTTCCAAATTCCAGGAGTTTACCATCGAAAATGGTCAACCAGTTGACCCAGTTGACCCAGTTGACCATCGAAAATGGTCAACTGTCCTTTGTGGGGTCATCACCCTTAGAAATAGCTAATACAGATAGCCATCCAGCCTTCTGTCCTGTCATATAAAAATCCCCCAAACAGTTCCTAAGCTTTACAACCTCTCAACTCCTCGACCTCTCAACTTTCTCAACAAACTCATCTTAATTATCTCCTCTTCCTGCAGACATCATAACTTGTTCCTCCAGCATGTTTCTTATCAATGAACCACATTTAAAACACCTTCATTGTACATACATCCTAAAAATTATATTACATATCCCTGGAAGGTGAAATCTCTGCTAGGGATGTGAGGGATCAGTGTAAGGACGATTCCTTCTGTACTTTACAAAGACTTGATGACCTCCTATCACCTTGCTAATCTCCTCCTGAACCTGGTCTGGGGAAAGAAAAGAAAGTGATAAAGGCCGGCTGTAAAACCAAATGTGCTTCTTGGCCTACAAGCTATCAGGATACACCTGACCAGTCATACGTATCTGTTTTATCATTGATAGCTGTAAGTAAACTGTGTTCTTGTCTGTCTGTACACATTGCTTAGTCTACCTAATTGTGTCTGTGGTTTTGTGTCACTGTGTGAAAGGCCTGTGACTTTACGTGAACAAATCTAGAGAACTATCTAGTAATTCATGAATCTTACAGTTTGCCGTGTGGTTGTATTCTTTGAGTTTGCAGAACAGCAAGGTCAGAATGTTTCAGGCAGGTTTGGTTTCTTGAACCAATCAGCAGACAAAACAGACTCCCATCTCTGGCTGAAGGGTTAAAGGAATGTCAGGTGGTTTGTGTGAGCCTTTCACAACTTATGTCATAAGAGTCTTTAGTTTTAAAAGTTTCAAAATATAAGGAATGCTTTCTTTATTTTAAAAATGTGTACAAATGTACATGATTGAAACCAAGGACCTATATTTTAGTGTAGTAATTTATGTTAATTGATCATTTGTATATATTCACAAACCATGAGGTTGATTATTACCTATTTCTCAACATTCCTGAAATGGGTGTAACTAAGTAAAAAAAGTGTTGCAGTAGAAGGATGAAAGGTGTGTCTCTGAAACTGTCTCAGTCTCTCTCCTCAGACCCGGCTGACAGCACACAGCTGGTGGAGTGAGGGGTTCAGGGTGAAGCCCACACCTGGAGTGAGGTCCAGATCATCCTCTGTTACCCCGGGTGGAGAAAGAGAGCAGCAGAAACACCACAGTCTTAAAAAAAAAAAACATTAAAAAAAAAACGGCAAACCATACCCTACCACCTTAACTAACACATGCAGGAAACCCTGAAAGCACAAATGTTTTTTTTTAGTTAAGCACATCATTTCACATTGTGCAGACAGCATTGGAGGCTGTTGTTCTCCAGACTCCCAGCAGAGTCACCAAGCTGGAAGTCTGGAGAACAACAGCCTCCAGTGCCACACTTGTAGATGATTTATCTTCCTATTTAAGTAAAACATACAATATATTATATATAATATGGAAGAAAGCTTCAAATCAGTCCTGGTCTGTTTCTTATGCATAAACAAACTAAATGAAATTATGACTTTCAGTCATTTGATTAATTATTTTCACTAAAGGGATGTACATTATATACTGTATATTGGCATTGCCAGTGACCTCCAGGTCTGCAGTGACTCCTTCCAGCCAGCAGGGACCCCCCATCTCCCCTCCCACATCAGCAGACAATGTTCTGTTACTGTTGGTCTACATTACACTTCAAATGTCTGCTTTAGTGTAGAATTGTTTGAGTTGAACCACATTGTATTGCTCTGTCTATATATTGTAAAGTGTAAATAATGCAACCATGTTGAATGTGTTTTTAAAATACATTAAACAGTTTATTTACAAATTCATTATTACATCAACCCAAAAAGAAAGCTGGCAATAATTCCAGAATAATACTTGCAAGTGTACAGAAGAAACATCATTAATGGTGCTTTTATTCTGGTTACAGTGTGGATTATGTCAAAGGTAACAAAGGTCATAGTTTTTACATTCTCTGCTACTGACACCAATTTGTGTGTACTCGACTGTTTACACAACCATCTCATTTGACTAAATTTCTTACTTCCTTTATCCAATACAAACTTGTCTTATATACTGTACATTAAGTCATCATGTAAATGTGTGGCATGGTGCTAGACCCGGCTGACAGCACACAGCTTGTGGGGTGAGGGGTTGAGGGTGAAGCCCACAGCTGGAGTGAGATCCAGATCATCCTCTGTTACCCCGGGTGGAGGAGAGAAACGAAAGTGTTGGAGGAGAGAGGTGAAGAAGAGGAAGAGCTCCATCCTGGCCAGACCCTCCCCCAGACACACCCTGCGACCTGAGAGAGAGATCCCAAAACGATTTCCAAAACTGCAAGCATTATCCGAATGGTCACACTGATGACTCTTTCAGAAAATCACAATTACATACCAGCAGAGAAGGGCATGAAGGCATCCCTCTTGACAAACGTCCCCTTGTCATCCAGGAAGTGGGCGGGGTTAAAGGTGTGGGGGCTCTCCCATTCGCTCTCATCCTGCAGGACTGATGTCAGTAGAGGAAACACAACAGTCCCCTGTACACCAGAGAGAATGTTAAACTGACGACCGTCCTCAACATTTTGGAGATTGAAGTTTATCACAATGACACGCATGCTATCTGACCTTCTTGATTAAGTATCCCTGGAAGTTGACATCTCTGCTGGTGACGTGAGGGAGGGACATGGGTACAATGTTGGCCAGTCTCTGGGTCTCATGGATGACAGCATCAGTGTAGGGAAGGTTCTTCCTGTCCTCTACCAAGACCTGACGACTTCCTATCACCCTGCTGATCTCCTCCTGAACCTGGTCTAAAGAGACAAGAGTGATTTGAAAGTTACTCTCATACCTACAGTGATTGATTAAACAATGATCTTTGCCCTGGATCAGTTAAAATTGGCTTAAAGCTTGTAAACCAGTAGAAAGGTTTCAGTGTGCTTTTTCGATGCACATGTGTGTGCTTTGGTCCTAACCTTGTATCCGGGGGTACTTGGCCATGAGCAACAAACCCCATCTTAGTGTGGTCCCTGTTGTGTCGGTACCAGCAGCAAACAGGTTAGCGACTGTATTTGTCAGATTCTCTTTGTGGTAATGGGTGTCCTTCTTTCCTGATTCCTTCCACACAGAAGTTAAATGCATGAGGATCAGAATTGATGAAATGCTCAACAAATCTGCCTACCACTTCTTGTACATTTTCTGTTTAAGAGAAATTTGACATGTAGATATACTATCCATAGTTAGCCATTCTATCCAGTGTGAATCTACCTCCAGGATCTGCTTCCTGCTGAGGAAGGAGTCCACAAATCCTCGACACATCTGAGGGTTCAGAGTGTCCTTCAAGCAACTGATCAAGTCCATGATCTGGTTTTTATTGGCATGAGCGTTCTTATTAATCTGACGTTTAGTACTCAGAAATTTGCCAAGCCAAGGGAACAAGTTGTACAACTGTATCAAAGCAAAGACATACACACAATCACACACACACACAGAGACACACATACAAAATTAGGCTAAATTCAGATTATTGTGACTTTTCAACACATATCTAATATCCAAAAGTGATACCTAGTCTTTAGAAGAATGTTTCTGGAGTATGCATGAGTACCTGCATTGATGGAGATCCTCCAAGTCTGATGTTCTCATTGGCTCGGTCCACCATTTTGGTGAACTCAAGATCAGTGTATTCAAACCTGTTGCCATACACAATGGCACAGATGATATTGGATACAGCGTAATTAACTGGCTGCGTGGTGTCAAATGCTTTACCTATTACAAAGAAACCAGGCACCAAATGTATTAAATACACACTGAATGTTCAACTATGTATGTCATTACACCTTTTCTAATAAAAACTGTAAGTTTTTAATCTCTTACCCTCATATTTCTCAAACACTTCAATCAGGTTTCCACACTCCTCTATGATCTTCTCCTCACTCATCTTCTTGCCCATTCCAAAGTCTCTGAGGGTAGTGAGAGCAAAGCGCCTCATCTCTTTCCAGGAGTCTCCATTAGCAAACAGAATCCCTATGGATCGCAAAATATATAATTATCATTTAAACCTTCTGAAGACTTGTGGTATTAACCCAGATTTTTCTTTAGAACTTTGTTCTCTAAAGATATCATAAGAGATACCTACGTTGAAAAGAGACCAAGGTAAAATTATATGTTTTGATTAAGATAAAGAATGTGACAAGAGTAACAATAGTTGGTTTCAACTTAATCCTTACCATGTCCTTCATTTAAATCATTGAACATGGGAGGTAACTCTCTGTCACCAAACTCCTCAGCATGGTTGACCAAAGCGTCCTTTACTGTCTTGTATCCTGCTAGAACCACCACTTTCTTCAATCCAAAATGAACTGTGAACACAGATCCATATTGCCTAGAGATCTGTCGAGATGTGTACAAGGGACCAGTATTAGTTAGTTGTAGCACTGATAATAAGCAAAAAGATTTGTATTTATCAGGTGCCTAATAGTTTTGAGCTGATACTCATTCTTGATTTTCCACTATGTTCGGCCTATTCAATCCTATTCCTGGAGAGATACCATGCTGTAGGTTCGAGTTCCCACTCTAAAAAAAAACCTCGCAAAAAACCTACAGAAAGGTAACTCACCTTACAGAGTGTCTGGTATGGCCTCTTGAGATCCAGCATCAGCAAGTTCCCCAGCAGAGGTAGTGGTCTGGGTCCTGGAGGATCCTTCCCCTGTTCCTGGGAGCTGCAGGAGAGGAGGTAGAGGAGCAGCAGAAACACCACAGTCCCCAGCAGAGTCACCAAACTGGGAGTCTGGAGAACAACACTATCCAACACAGTCATGGTCCACCCCACACTAAACACTGAACCCTTACACCTGACACTCACTAATGCTTTCACAAACACAACTCAGATGCAGAGCATTGTGTTTACTGGTTGCACCAACGTGCTTTATACATGAGAATTTATCCTTTTGTGGGCGGAGGCGGGCCGTACTGATTTACAATGGAAAAGCTTTCACCAGGAACTTTACACATTGTCACATATGTAGATAATTTACTGGTTTATGATCTTAAAGTTCATTACCTCTGACTCAATCGAGGAAATCTCACACAAGCAAAGACATGACAGATGAAAGCTGAGGCCAACAGCTCAAAATATCAACTCAATGAATCATCAATATTTGGTCTGAAAGTTCCTCACTAGAAAGTTCAGTTCAAGGACCAGACTAGACTAAAACTAGGAATGCCTTGGGATGACATGGATTCTTTTCAGCCAACACTGATAATCAATAATGACATCCTTCTAACGGCCGATGCCGATGAGATCACCAATATGGTTAAGATAACCAACATACTGTCTATTGTGCATCCCTACCTTAAAACCTTTCAGAACACTGTGGTTTCCTGGTTGAAAATATGCCTGTGTGAACAGACACTGAACTAAAATCCCTTATCTGACCTTTTTGATGAAGTATCTGTTAAGTAAATATTCTGAAGACATTTACATTTACATTTACATTTATTCATTTAGCAGACGCTTTTATCCAAAGCGACTTCCAAGAGAGAGCTTTACAAAGTGCATAGGTCACTGATCATAACAACGAGATAGCCACAAAACATTGCGAGTAGCCAAAACATGAAGCACACATTGTGAACAACCAAAATAAGTGCCAAAGGGAAGAACCATAAGAGCATGTAGTTAAACAAGTTACAATTAAACAACATGAACTGCTATAAGTGCAAGTGTACCTGTGGAAAAAAAAGCAAGCAACAATAATAAAACAATATATCACAGTGAGTACAAAAATTTAAGTCAGTTACCACTAACCACAAGAGCAACACGTCTCTAAGCAAGAGTCATTGTGATCCTTGAGGAAACTAACATCGGGTCAAGCGAACCATTCCTAAGTACCGTTGTACTCCCGGAACAAGTGCGTCTTGAGCCTTTTCTTGAAGGTGGAGAGACAGTCAGTGTCTCTGATGGAAGTGGGGAGTTGATTCCACCACTGGGGGGCCAGACAGGAGAAGAGCTTGTGTTGGGACCGGGCGGTCTTGAGCGGTGGGACCACCAGGCGGTTGTCTGAAGAAGACCGTAGGTGACGGGTGGGGGTGTAGGGCTGCAGGAGAGACTTGATGTAGACGGGTGCAGTCCCGTTCACTGCTCGGAAGGTCAATACCAGGGTCTTGAATCTGATACGGGCCATGATAGGTAGCCAGTGGAGAGAGATGAGGAGCGGGGTAACATGGGAGCGTCTGGGTAGATTGTAGACCAGGCGGGCCGCTGCGTTCTGAATCCTCTGAAGAGGGCGGGTTGCACATGCTGGGAGACCAGCGAGCAGCGAGTTGCAATAGTCCAACTTGGAGAGGACAAGTGCTTGGACTAGCAGCTGGGTGGAGTGCTCAGACAGGTATCTCCTGATCTTCCGGATGTTGTAGAGGGTGAATCTACACCACCGGGAGACTGCAGCAATGTGGGCCGTGAGGGAGAGCTCGTCATCCATGGTAACCCCAAGGTTCCTGGCAGAGGATGAAGGGGTCACCGTCGCAGATCCCAGGGTGATTGAGAGATCGTGGGAGATGGAGGGTTTAGCCGGGATGATGAGAAGTTCTGTTTTGGCGAGGTTCAGCTGGAGGTGGTGCTCGGTCATCCAGGCGGAGATGTCTGTGAGGCAGGCCTCAATCCTAGCTGAGATCCCCGGATCTGTCGGGGGGAACGACAGGTACAGCTGCGTGTCGTCAGCGTAGCAGTGGTAGGAGAAGCCATGGGAGGTGATGATTGGTCCAAGTGAGGTGGTGTACAGAGAGAAGAGGAGGGGTCCAAGGACGGAGCCCTGTGGGACACCAGTGGAGAGCTGGCGAGGGCCTGACAGTTTGCCTCCCCAGGAAACCTGGTAGGATCTTCCCGACAGGTAGGATGAGATCCACTGGAGTGCAGTGCCAGTGATGCCCATCTCAGAAAGTCTGGCGAGCAGGATCTGGTGGTTAACCGTATCAAACGCTGCAGAAAGGTCCAGCAGAATGATGACAGATGACCTGGAAGCCGCTCTGGCAGACTGGAGGGCAGTGGTGACTGAAAGGAGGGCAGTCTCTGTGGAGTGGCCAGTCTTGAAGCCCGATTGGTTGGGGTCAAGCAGGTTGTTCTGAGAGAGAAAGTTAGACAGTTGGTTAGATACAGCACATTCAATTGTTTTTGAAAGGAAGGGTAACAGTGATACCGGTCTGTAGTTCTGGAGAACGGCAGGGTTAAGGGAGGGTTTTTTGAGTAGAGGGGTAACTCTAGCCTGTTTGAAGGCAGAGGGGAAGGTGCCAGAGGTAAGAGAGGAGTTTAGGACATGGAGAAGAAAAGTTATGATGGAGGGGGAGATGGTTTGAAAGAGAGGGGAGGGTATAGGATCAAGGGGACAGGAGGTGGGGCGATGAGAGAGAATGAGGTCAGAGATCTCTGCCTCAGACAGGGGAGAAAAAGAGTTTAGACATTTAGTCGGGTCAGTCATGGAGGGTGAGAGGGTAGGACAGGTGGGCTTAGGGAACCGACTGCTAATGTCGGCGACTTTTTTCTCAAAGAAGGAGGAGAAGTCGTCTGCTGTCAGGGTGGAGGGAGGGGGTGGGGGAGGTGGGTTAAGAAGCGTGGAGAAGGTAGAAAAAAGTTTGTGGGGGTTTGAAGCAGTTTGAATTTTGTTCAGAAAGTAGAGGGTTTTAGCACCAGTTATGTGAGAAGAGAAGGATTTGAGGAGGGAGTGATACTTATCAAGGTCCGGACCGCCTTTGGACTTGCGCCATCTCCTCTCAGCTGCCCGAAGGGTGGACCGTTCTTCACGGATAACATCCGTAAGCCACGGGCAGGAGGGAGAAGATTGTGCAGGCCTGGTTGACAGGGGACAGAGAGAGTCAAGTGATGCAGTTAAAGTGGTTAACAAGGTGTCAGTGGCAGTGTTAGTGGGGTGGGACGAGAACTCGTCAATGGGGGGGAGGGAGGATGTTACAATAGAGGAGAAATGGGAGGGGGATAGGGAGCGGAGGTTGCGCCGGAAAGTTACAAGGGGAGGGGAGGTAGAAGGAGTTGGGGGGAGAGAGATAGAGAATTGGATAAAGTAGTGATCAGAAATATGCAGTGGGGTTACAGAGGTTAAGTCAGTGATACAGTTACGTGTCAGGATGAGGTCTAGCTGTTTGCCTGCTTTGTGGGTCGCCGGTGTGCTCAGCAACGTCAGGTCGAAGGAGGTCAGGAGAGACAAGAAGTCGACGGCCTGAGTTCCTTGGAGGTGGATGTTGAAGTCCCCAAGGACTATCAGGGGGGTTCCATCATCCGGAAGGACGCTGAGGAGCATGTCCAGCTCCTCCACAAAGTCGGCTAGCGGGCCTGGTGGGCGATAAAGAACAATTAAGCATGCTTTGATAGGATCAGTTAGCATCGCACAATGGTGTTCAAATGATTTGGCAGTAACAGGGAGTGGTGTGGATATGTATTTAATATGTGGGGAAAGAAGCAACCCTGTCCCACCACCCCGCCCGGTTGAGCGGGGTGAGTGAGTGAAGGAGTGGTTGACGGAGAGAGCAGCTGGAGTTGCAGTGTTCTCTGGGCGGATCCATGTCTCTGTCAGCGCAAGGGCATGAAGAGAAGCATGAGATGCAAACGCTGGGATGAAGTCTGCCTTGTTCACAGTAGACTGGCAGTTCCAGAGCCCTATAGAAAGAGAGAGGGCAGGTGGAGAAGATCTGGATAGGTAGTGAAGGTTAGAAGTTGACCGTATATACTTTGTGATATATCTACGTCTACGGGTAGTGTAGTGAACGGGAATGCTGAAGACACTGTGTACTTAGATTGTCAGTATTGCCGGATTAATACAAATTCTTTATTCAATATAAAAGTACAAAACAGAGCACTCTGTGACCAATCTACCGGAGGACACGTAACGCAAACGTCGTTCAGCAGAGTGATAAGGATCCTAAAACATACCCTGTCTTATATACACTCACAGTATCTGGTCATTCTTAGCATCAAAAATGGTCCAAAATGGTCAACTGTCCTTTTTGGGGTCATCACCCTCAGAAATAGCTAATACAGATAGCCATCCAGCCATCTGTCCTATCATAAAAACAGTTCCTAAGCTTTACAACCTCTCAACTCCTTGACCTTTCAACTTTCTCAACAAACTCAGCTTAATTATCTCCCCTTCCTGCAGACAACATAAGTTGTTCCTCCAGCATGTTTCTTATCAATGAACCACATTTAAAACACCTTCATTGTACATACATCCTAAAAATTATATTACATATCCCTGGTAGGTGAAATCTCTGCTAGGGATGTGAGGGATCAGTGTAAGGACGATTCCTTCTGTCCTTTACCAAGACCTGACGACTTCCTTGCTAATCTCCTCCTGAACCTGGTCTGGGGAAAGGAAAGAAAGTGATAAAGGCCGGCTGTAAAACCAAATGTGCTCCTTAGCCTACAGGCTATCAGGATACACCTGACTAGTCATACGTATCTGGTTTATCATTGATAGCTGTAAGTAAACTGTCCCCTTGTCTGTTTGTACACATTGCTTAATCTACCTAATTGTTTCTGTGGTTTTGTGACACCGTGTGAAAGGTGAATTTCTTTCTTCTGGACAATTTCCAGAGATTGTGTAATGAATGCCCACAAAGACAGGAATGGCTGGATCCAAGCACAGAGCGCAGGGGTATTTATTAAAACAAAAAGAAAAGGGAAAACCACAAAAACTCTGGTTCAGGTACAAAAATAGGACAGAAGCTTTCAATACAAACAATACTTGCAGACTGAGTAGGTTTGGTATGGTGGCAAACAGCAAACAATACCTCACAAAGGACAGGGTGTGAATTAACAGTTTAAGTAGTGGCAGTAAGGGGCAGAACTTTGATTTTGACTTCTATAACTGGATGTATTTATTAATGCAAACTATGCAATTCTCACTTCAAAATGTTGGATATAGAGCATTTACTAATTTCTAATGATTTCACGTGATCTAATCTAGAGAACTATCTATACAGTACCGGTAATTCATAAATCATATCCATGCCAGAAGGGACCCTTTCAGTATTTTACTGAAAGTTGAATCTTGTGTGTTTGTATTCTTTGAGTTTACAGAACTGCGAGGTCAGAATGTTTCAGGCAGGTTTGGTTTCTTGAACCAATCAGCAGACAAGACAGACTCCCATCTCTGGCTGAAGGGTTAAAGGAATGTCAGGTGGTTTGCGGGAGCCTTTTACAACTTGTGTCATAAGAGTCTTGAGTTTTAAAAGTTCCAAATAATAATTAAAAAAAGACTAAATAAGGAATGCTTTCTTTATTTTTAAAATGTGTACAAACGTACATGATTGAAACAAAGGACCTATATTTTAGTGTAGTAATTTCTGTTTATTGATAATTTGTATATATAGTTATATACAAGACAATACACACCTAAATTAGCCACTATTAACAGATGTCGATTAGCTTGTTGGAATAAATGGTACAACATTACTAGGCCAGATGCTTTATGAAAATGCTTGCTTTAGTAGTTCACAAACCATGAAGTTGATTATTACCTATTTCTCAACATTCCTGAAATGAAAGTAAGTAAAGTGTTGCAGTAGAAGGATGAATGGTGTGTCTCTGAGACTGTCTCTCTCTCTCTCCTCAGACCCGGCTGACAGCACACAGCTGGTGGGGTGAGGGGTTGAGGGTGAAGCCCACAGCTGGAGTGAGATCCAGATCATCCTCTGTTACCCCGGGTGGAGGAGAGAAACGAAAGTGTTGGAGGAGAGAGGTGAAGAAGAGGAAGAGCTCCATCCTGGCCAGACCTTCCCCAGGACACACCCTGCGACCTGAGAGAAAGAGGAGATTGAGAGAAAGAGAGAGGTGACCTGGCCCAAAATATATAAAAATACAGGATTGATCCAGTGACAACACAACTAGTACTTCCCACAAACAAATGAAACATTAAACTAAAGGATGAATGTTGGTCTACAGTACCTGCAGAAAAGGGCATGAAAGCGTCCCTCTTGGCAAATTGACCTTGCGCATCTAGGAAGTGGGCGGGGTTAAAGGTGTGAGGACTCTCCCATTCACTCTCGTCCTGTAGGACTGACGTCAATAGTGGAAATACAGTCGTCCCCTGTCATCAAACACAAGCAAATATAGAGGTTAGAGGTTAAAGTTAGAGGTTAAAATGTAAACTGAATAAATCATCAGTATTTCGCCTGAATGTCCCTCCCTACACAGTTCAGGTTTGTCACAATGACAAAAACCTTTCAGAACATTGTGGCTTCCCTGTGGGAGATACACAGTATCTGTGTGGAGAGAACAGACACTACATACATAATAATAATAATAAACATACATAATAAAATGTCCCATTATCTGCCAATTAATTTATCAGCTCGATATACAGTTTATTGTTCATCACTAACTAAAACCTTTCAGAACATTGAGATTTCCGGGTGTGAGATATGTCTGTGTGGAGTAAAACATGGAACTAAAATCCCTTATCTGACCTTCTTGATGAAGTATCCCTGGAAGGTGACATCTCTGCTGGTGACGTGAGGGATGGACATGGGTACAATGTTGGCCAGTCTCTGGGTCTCATGGATGACAGCATCAGTGTAGGGAAGGTTCTTCCTGTCCTCTACCAAGACCTGACGACTTCCTATCACCCTGCTGATCTCCTCCTGAACCTGGTCTTCAAAACGGAAGCAAGTAATAAAGGCTAGTTGTAAAAAATAAATACAAAATTGTTAAAATTGTAAAAGTGAGCTCTTTAGTCTACAGGCTATCAGGACATATCTGACAAGTCCTCCTTATCTGGTTAATCACTGACAGCCTTTAAGTATATTCTGCCCTTTGTTTGTGCGTACATATTGCTACAGTACAACTAGGTGCGTCTGTGTTTTGTGCCAGTGTGTGAAAGGTCTGTGGCTGTTTGTACAGAGTGACCGTTCCCTTCAAGAAAGTTGAATTAAATGACTCTTGAATTGGTCCTTACCTTGTATATGAGGATACTTGGCCATGAACAGGAGTCCCCAGCGTACCGTAGTTCCTGTCGTGTCGGTTCCAGCAGCAAACAGGTTGGTCACACAAAATATCAGGTTCTTGTCATGGTAGTGAGAGTTTTGCGTGCCAGATTCCTGACAGACAAATAACATTTGAAAATTGTGTATCCGTTTAAACAAGCAGTAATGCAGAATTACAGGCTTAGGTCTGTAAGGATGCAGAGGTGTGCATTGTCCAACTACAATTTTGTACTGTACGATCACATAGCACGTCTGAGTAAAAAAAAAACTATTAAAAAAAAGACCCAGACTAAACTAATGTAAGTCGATTCAAAATAACATTTCCGAAGTAGATAATTTTACACTTTCACTGCTGCTGCACAATAATCATGATAGTATTAGAACATACAGTGAATAAAAATATACTACTCCATACCTCCAATTTCTGCATCCTGGCAAGGAAGGAGTCAATAAAGCCTCTACACATCTGGGGGTTCAAGGTATCTTTTAGGCCTCTGACCAAGTCCATAACATCTTTAACATTCTGGTCCACAAGTTTCATCATACGACCTCTGCTCTTGATCCAATGGCCCAGCCAGGGAAACATATTGTAAACCTGTCGACCCACATGCAAACATACACTCAAGAGGTTGTTATGAAAATGCAATTGTCCCTGTAGGGGAAACATCAACAAAAAAGGTTCCGAATGTAACCCTTTCAGGCCTGTCAGAACCCTTTTGGATTCTATGTTGCACCTTTTAAATGAATTTGCATGGGGTTTAATTTTGAACCCAAGCAGTTGCTAACTGACTTGAGTCCACGAATGGAAAATGTTACAGTTCTATAAGGTATCTAGATTTACTTTGGCTGACATTTTTCACAGAGGTTCACAGGTTAGAAGTACCTGAATTGGTGCAGATCCTGTAATGCGTATGCCCTCATTGGCTCTGTCCACCATGCCCTTGAACTGGGGGTCAGTGTAATGAAATCTGTCGCCATACACGATGGCTGAGATGATATTGGAGGCAGCATAATTCACTGGCTGGGTTGTGTCAAAAGGTTTACCTGAGATATACAGTTGTCATAAAGAAGAACTATTTAAAGTGTTCATGCATAGAAAGTGGAACATTACTATTTCAAATCTACCCATGACTTCCCTCACCTAGACTTGCCAAGTCTAAGGGCAGCAAGAAAACTACAATTCAAGTAGGTTATAGTTTGTAATGTTTATAAATACATTGTCCACAATTACACATCTTCTAACTATAATTTCAGGTATCTCTCTTTCTGTGATTAAGTTGTTAGTGGCATGATTATATATATAATCAATTGTATACAAAAACTCTGCTAGTAGGAATCTTTGTGTGTGTTTGTCTGTGTCACCAAATCTAACATCTTACAGTAATCACCAGTTGCATGATGGGTATTGGGCATCACAGACACAGGCATGTATCTATAATTCCAGGAATAATATTTGTCTGTGTGTCACCGAATCAACTAAACAACGTTGTAAAGTCAGGGGAGTCAGGTGGCTGAGCGGTTAGGGAATCAGGCTAGTAATCAGAAGGTTGCCGGTTCGATTCCTGGCCGTGAAAAATTACTTTGTGTCCTTGGGCAAGGCACGTCAGCCTACTTACCTCGGGGGAATGTCCCTGTACTTACTGTAAGTCGCTCTGGATAAGAGCATCTGCTAAATGACTAAAAATGTAAATGTAAACACCGGTTGTCTCACAGGCACAGCATTAAGACTCTCAATTCCACTCAATTTACTCCAGAGGGTGCTGGAGGCCTTTATCAACAATATAATTGTTGTAAAGCAGATAACATTTATCATTGCAAAATATGAATGCATTACCTGCGTTGGTGTTTTTCTCTTACCTTCATATTTTTCGAACACTGTCTTCAGATGGTGACACTCGTCTATGATCTTCTCCTCAGCACTTTTTTTGCCCATTCCAAAGTCCCTGAGATTAGTAAGAGCAAAGCGCCTCATCTCTTTCCAGGAGTCTCCATTAGCAAAAAGGATGCCTATTAAGGAGATTTTTTATGGTTAAATTAAGAAAGGAAAATGTGTACAGTAAATAAATAGCCTTACCATGACCCTGGTTGATATCCTTTGTAATCTGGTTGAGGCCTCTGTCTCCAAACTCCTCAGCGTGGTTGACCAGAGCCTGCTTGACTGTCTTGTATCCTGCCAGGACCACTACTTTCTTGGGTCCAAAATTAACTGTGAACACTGATCCATATTCCCTGGAAAGCTAAGATGTTGGCAAAAACAAGTAATCGAAAACAGACAAAAAAAGTATTGAAAGGTTGTCAACACAAGCTTTGGTCGGTAGTTGTCGCACCTCACAGAGTGTACGGTAAGGCCTGCTAAGATCCAGCAGCAGCAAGTTCCCCAGCAGAGGTAGTGGTCTGGGTCCTGGAGGTTCCTTCCCCTGTTCCTGGGAGCTGGAGGTTAGGAGGTAGAGGAGCAGCAGAAACACCACAGTCCCCAGCAGAGTCACCAAGCTGGGAGTCTGAAGAAGAACACCCTCCATTGCTGTCTGCATAATGTGAAATAATGTGCTGAACTAAAAAAAAACATGTGTGCTTTGTCTTAACAACAGAACTCCCTGGAGCCACAGGTAATTATACCTCTGGGGACTCCAACGTGGAGAAATGTCTCAGAGGAGGGTTGTTCTCAGAAGCTCAATGGAAAACATGGCCATGATTTGGCCAGTTCAAACCAAAGCAAATCATACTGTTCAAGCACAGAAGCAAAACACACTCCATTCTATAAAGACTAACATTTATTAGTGGCACAAAAAGCACAACATGATGAACAAGAGTAACATTTCACAAATGTGATGGCCCTCCCCTCTGTTTGGGATGGCTCGTCAGGGCTGAATGGACACACCGGAGTCCGGTAGCTTTAAGGCCCAGGCCTTAATGCTACCTGCTCTGTCTCTCTGTCCCCCTCTGCCCCCCTCTGCCCCCCTCTGTCCCCCTCTGCCCCCCTCTGTCCCCCTCTGTCCCCCTCTGCCCCCCTCTGCCCCCCTCTGTCCCCCTCTGTCCCCCTCTGTCCCCCTCTGCCCCCCTCTGTCCCCCTCTGTCCCTCTCTGTCTCTCTCAGTGTAATTTTGACGCTAAATCTTTCTGGGGATTATTGATGTTAAACAAAGTAATGAGTCCATGGAACTTGTCATGAGATAATATTTTATTACTTTTGACACACAGCAAAATACAAGAAATGTGTGACTCTCTCCTCAGACCCGGCTGACAGCACACAGCTGGTGGGGTGAGGGGTTGAGGGTGAAGCCCACAGCTGGAGTGAGGTCCAGATCATCCTCTGTTACCCCGGGTGGAGGAGAGAAACGAAAGTGTTGGAGGAGAGAGGTGAAGAAGAGGAAGAGCTCCATCCTGGCCAGACCCTCCCCCAGACACACCCTGCTACCTGAGAGAGGAATTGCAAATAATGCCAGCCATTTGATTATTTTCCGAGATAATATTGAAAACTAAAACGTGCAGACTGATCTGATATAAATTATGTTCTTCAGTCAACTTGCCCTGTTTATTAAAAAAAGTAGTTTGAATATTGTACCAGCAGAGAAGGGCATGAAGGCATCCCTCTTGACAAACTTTCCATTGTCATCCAGGAAGTGGGCGGGGTTAAAGGTGTGGGGGCTCTCCCATTCGCTCTCATCCTGCAGAACTGACGTCAGTAGAGGAATCACAGAGGTCCCCTGTGAACCAAGAGGAATCAACAGAAACAATGTTTGACAAATCTGTGGTCATGTGCAATTTTCGCTTTCAAACAATCTGACCTTCTTGATGAAGTATCCCTGGAAGTTGACATCTCTGCTGGTGACGTGAGGGATGGACATGGGTACAACATTGGCCAGTCTCTGGGTCTCATGGATGACAGCATCAGTGTAGGGAAGGTTCTTCCTGTCCTCTACCAAGACCTGACGACTTCCTATCACCCTGCTGATCTCCTCCTGAACCTGGTCTGAGGAGATGTGGATGGACCAAAGTTAGATTTTCAGGGACATATCATTGTGATTTTTCCATTAGAACTTTGTTTATAAGTGGGCACTTGGTCAACATTTATGGTTCAGTCAAAGACAAATCTTTGACTGTAAATAGGCAGAACCACAGGTTAACCACTACACCTGTATTTAACGGTGTACCAATATCTAAAATGAATCTGCAGAAACTTTTCATGTGAATGAGATTATATGTGAGTGAGGGCACTTCTATAATGTTTTGCTTTTTGAGCCTTTTGGTGTTATTTGTAGTACTGCATTTGCATCAAGCACAACAGTTCCTCAATCAATTCTTGTTTCTACATCCAAGTTTCTTCATGGCAGTCCTTCCTTACTCTGTATATGAGAATACTTGGCCATCAGAAGGAGTCCCCAGCATAATGAAGACCCTGTGGTGTCAGTTCCAGCAGCAAACAGGTTGCCCACAGAACATATCAGGTTTTTGTTGTGGTAGTAAGAATCTGTAATACCTGAATCCTGACAGACATAGACCCACATCCAGTTAGTCAGGATTCTGCATAGGGATAAGTAGTTGGCTTGATATATATAAATCATGCATAAACATAAATACAAAGTGTTTTGTATAACCACTGATTTTTATAACATGTTATGACACCGAATGTTTCAGATGTCAAAAGATGTAACACTGTAGTTGTTTACTTATCTTTGTCCCTCTCCACCTACTCCTCATAGCCAGCATGAGAATTTGCATGACCTTGAAAAACCATCTACATGATGTAATAATTAAACACTTCCCTTACCTCCAGCTTCTGCTTCCTGGTGAGGAAGGCGTCCACAAAGCCTCGACACACCTGAGGGTCCAGAGTCTCCTTCAGACCCGTGATCAAGTCTGAAATCTCTCTCTTGGCATCGTCAACGTTTCTCAAAAAAAACGTTAAATTCTTGATCAATGGGCCCAGCCGAGGAAACATGTTGTACACCTGTCATCCCAACACCCAAAAGCACACATTAATCAAATGTCAAGGTTTAGGAACACAATCCATGGTCTAAAGCCACAGTTCTCTGAATACAGAAAGCCAATGACCATACAGTACCTGGATTGATACAGAGCCAGCTAAGTTAATTCTACTCTTGGCTTTCTCCACCATGGCTATGAGTTGGGGGTCGGTGTAATCAAATCTGTTGTTGTACACAATGGCTAAGATGATATTGGAGGAAGCGTAACTCACTGGAGAGGTTGTGTCAAATGCTTTACCTGTCACACACAAAAAATAGTTAATGAATGACAAGTTCTAAATGTTGTTTTTTTTCTGTCTTACCTTCATGTTTCTCAAACTCTTGAATGAGGTATTGACACTCCTCTATGATCTTCTCCTCACTCATCTTCTTGCCCATCCCAAAGTCTCTGAGGGTAGTGAGAGCAAAGCGCCTCATCTCTTTCCAAGAGTCTCCGTTAGCAAACAAGATCCCTGAGGAGAGAAAGTACAGTGCTGTGAGATGCATGTTATCATTGATAAACATACAATTACAACATGTATGTATGTGTATGTGTATTAGGTCAGAATGATGGAAGCCTACATGAACACACTTAAAATGTATGTACTGGAGCCTTTGTTATCACTCACTTCACAGATTTATTAATTTTTTTGCTGTTGTTTTACACAAATAGGATTGTATTGCTCTAGTGATTTCTAATTATGTATGCTTGGAAATACTTAATAAAGCAAATGTATTCACCTAAATGTGCATTTTGCACACAGATAATGTTAAGACAAAAAAAAAATGTTCTAGCGTTACACCTACTGGTGTCTCTGGTCATAAGAATGAATGTGACGAGGGACTCATGGATTACATGTCAAACATTATCACACCCTCCAACATCACCCACCCCCAGAATCTCACCTCAACCCCAGCCCTGACCCACCACATCACAGCGTTCGTTATATTTTTGACAGGGTTGGAGGGGTGACCTACTGATCACTCTGTGTTCTTTTCACGGCAGTGCTCAACTGAAGCGCATCTTTCTATCAGCACCTTTTTCCTTCTCCTTACCACCTGTTGTGCGCTGATTACGCATCTTATAAATAAGATGGGGGAGGGGGGGTCTGACCCCCCCAATTAATACTTGGACCCCCCCCCCCCCCCTAAAGAGATAAAAATAACAGGTTGGGGGGGTCGATAGGCCTACACACTCTCGAGAAGAAGTTGACCCCCCCCCGATTGTCATTGTATAATTCGCAATCTGCCTCAGTTTCCCTCCTTTGCTGAAGAGTTTTGTGGTATTGACGTGTTCCCCTATCGTGCGATATTTTTTCTGTTCCAGCCGCATTAAGCCGCTTTCCTACACTTCCCTGGATTTACTGGACTGCCTTCCCGATCTCGGACCCTGCCTATTCTTGACGTTTTACGGATCACCCTTTGGAGTTACCTGCTACGGCCTATCTTGCCGTTTTGTTTCCCGAGCCTTCTGCTTGAGTGATTTTCAGTTGTCCATTAATAAACTTTCCGTTCCGCACTCCGCATTTGGGTACGTGTACTCCTTGTACGTGATATATTTTCTTACAAACAACTATTATGTTTCATTGACGAAAGTACCAAGTATTTTGAACTATATGTGCTTACTGAGGCATCCACAATTCTGAGTAAAATACAGAGGAACAGTATGTTCTTCTACTGATAAGGTACACTGCTAACATTTGATACACTGTCGACACAGTCACACACACTGTCACTTTAGCTACTGGTTGCACAATCAGCAATATGTACCCAACTTGTCTCTAGGTTAGTATAGGTTATAAGGTTACTATAATGTATTATAGGTTTAGCATACTCTTGCTTATTATTTTGTATATTTAGGAGGTTTATTGTATTATATGTTAACTTGTCATAGGTGTAACCTATGTTCTGAGTACTTATATGTCATGTGATGCCAGGTTGCTTTGCGTTGTCTTATCCTATGAATTTCAGTGCCCAGTCTGACCCTGTGTCTGTGTATCTGACAATAAAAGACTTGAACTTGATAAGGGCATGCCCTAAGACTATGCCAAGCTGAAACACGATACTTTAAACAGTTATGAATGGTGCACTTGAGACTGTTGAGAAGGATATGGTTCAAGTTGGTCAAAGCAGTAAGAAATGACTTTCTTACCGTGTCCTTGGTTGACATGGTGAAGCACAGGGGGGACGTCTCTGTCTCCAAACTCCACAGCATGGTTGACCAGAGCCTGCTTGACTGTCTTGTATCCTGCCAGGACCACTACTTTCTTGGGTCCAAAATGGACCGTGAAAACTGATCCATATTTCTTGTGCATCTAAAACAATTAGGCAAGCAGATGCTTGTTTGGTTCTCATAATGACTTTTTCCAGAAAAGAAAATATATTAGTACAATATACGTCCTATGTAAAAAAAAGATCTATATTAAAAAATATATTTTTGTATTTTATTTTAAGTAATACAACACTGATAACACTTGGAATAAAATATGTAGTATATGCATTTTCATTAAATATTTTTTTTCAAGAAAACTGTTCTTAGAGGTGACAAACTTGAATAGCAAACATTTAACACTTTATCTTCATAAGTAATTTAAAATGCATTACTCATAGCAAAATATCCTCCCTGTCTCACCTCACAGAGTGTCTGGTATGGCCTCTTGAGATCCAGCATCAGCAAGTTCCCCAGCAGAGGTAGTGGTCTGGGTCCTGGAGGATCCTTCCCCTGTTCCTGGCAGCTGGAGATTAGGAGGTAGAGGAGCAGCATAAACACCACAGTCCCCAGCAGAGTCACCAAGCTGGGAGTCTGCAGAACAACACAATCCAACACAGACATGGTTCTAATGGTGTACAGTGGAATCAAATATTTGAGTCAAGATATTGCTCTTCTTTGCTCCTTTAGATGTATGAACATGAAGCTAAAAAAACACCACCCTAAGCTCTGGAGCAGAAAGTTATTGCGCTTTTAACACAACAAAACAGAAATCTTAAACCCGCTAGTAAAGGCCACACCCCTTAAAGTTCAGGGGTTGATAGGCAACACCATGAACATTGAACTAAGCCTGTGCAGACAGAGCCAATTTGTAGTGGACATAGGGCAATGTGGGTACTCACTGGAAAAGATCAGAGACTTGGAATTGCCACACTTGTAGATTATTTATCTTCCTATTTAATTAAAACATACAGTATATTATATATAAAATGGAAGAAAGCTTCAAATCAGTCCTGGTCTGTTTCTTATGCACAAACAAACTGAATGAAATTATGACTTTCAGTCATTTGATTAATTATTTTGACTAAAGGGATGTACATTATATACTGTATATTGGCATTGCCAGTGACCTCCAGGTCTGCAGTGACTCCTTCCAGCCAGCAGGGACCCCCCATCTCCCTTCCCACATCAGCAGACAATGTTCTGTTACTGTTGGTCTACATTACACTTCAAATGTCTGCTTTAGTTAAGAATTTTGGAGTTGAACCACAGTATTGTTCTGTGTTTATATTGTACAGTGTAAATAATACAACCATGTTGTATGTGTTTTTAAAATAAATGAAAAAGTTTATTTAAAAATTAATTGTGACATTAACCCAAAGAGAAAGCTAACAATTCCAGAATAATACTTGCAAGTGTACAGAGTAAACCTCATGAATGGTGCTCTTATTCTGGTTACAGTGTGGATTATGTCAAAGGTAACAAAGGTCATAGTTTTCACATTCTCTGCTACTGAGACTGAATCTTTTGTACTTGACTGTTTACATAACTATCTTGTTTGGCTAAATTTCTTACTTCCTTTATTCAATACAAACTTGTCTTTTATACATTAAGTCCTCATATAAATGTGTGGCATGGTGTTAGACCCGTGTGCAACTGTGATTGCAACTTAAGAGCGTTCTAAGAACGCTCTAGAACGCTCTTAGAACGCTCCTAAGAAGCTCTTAGCATTAAGAGCTTCTTAACGAATCTGGGAAACCCGGCCATTGTCAGTTTCTCTTTGATTTCTGCTTCCTGCTGAGGAAGGAGTCCACAAATCCTCGACACATCTGAGGGTTCAGAGTCTCTTTCAAGCAACTGATCAAGTCCATCATCTGGTTTTTATTGGCATGAGCATTCTTATTAATCTAACCTTTAGTACTCAGAAACTTGCCAAGCCAAGGGAACAAGTTGTACAACTGTATCAAAGCAAAAACATACACACAATCACACACACACATACCCCCTTTCCACCAAAGTGAACCGGGAGCTAGTTCGGAGCTGGTGCTAGAGCCAGTTCGGAGCTGGTTCAAGAACGGAGCCTACAAAAAAAAAAAAAAAAAAGCCTACTAAGAACCAGTTTGATTTTCCATGGGCTAAAGAGCCACCACAGAGCCACGTCATTACGTCACTGTATACGTCTCATCTTTCCTAGCAACGCTAGCGCGGCAGCGCCAAACACAAAGCAGAGCCCGTCTAAAGGCTATTTATTAATCCTAAGAACGTGTTTTCTTGGCTATTGCGCAATACCCTGGACTCGCAGCAGTATGGCAACACTGGCATTATCAGCGCAACATTTTATAAACTTTTGCTGTATACTGCTTGTGTATTACATTTGTGTTAAATATAGGCTCAATAGCTCATAACATTTGTGTTTGTCATTTCACTCATTTGATAGGATTATGATAAAACGCAGCAACTAGTGTCTGCACTGCACTGCGATGCTAGCTAGGTTATCGAAAAGTCGGAGCAAATTTACAAATTAGCAGTTTCATCAATAAAATAAGCACATTTTCAGCAACTACATTGCCCACTTCTCGTTACATTTTAATTCAGATGCTGATTTACAAGTACCGTTTAGCTGAAATATGAATTGTAAAAACTTAGAGCAATGGCGGTCAAAGGATTCTGTTTGTCTTGTTGGTCACGGTAACCCCGCCCCTGACGCAAGCGGTTCTTTCTTGGTTCACAATCTAGTCCAGCTCCGAAGTGGTGCTTTTAGCGAACCACGTACGAACCACTTACGAACCACTTTTCCGGTTCTCAGTCTGTCGAAAGAGAAAGAACTGGTTCGCGATTAAGCACCGGCCCCCAAAATGCGTTGGTGGAAAAGGGGTACAAGAGTCACCAAGACAGGGTTCTAATGGTGTGGTTTAGAACCTAAAATCTTAATCCGGACAAAGATATATATTTTGTTGCATGTTCTGCTTAGTTAGATGTACTGTGTGAATGAGAAGCTTTTAAACACTCAGCTCTGGAGCAGACAGTAGTTGTGCCCTAATAGAAAATCTGAAACCCTCCAGTAAAAGCCACACCCCTTAGAGATCAGTGTGTCATGCCCCCGGCTGTTACACTGGATTTCTTTCTTTTTCCTTGTGTTCTCCTCCCTCCCTTTCCCTGTGTGCGTGTGTGTGTGTGTGTGTGTGTGTGTGTGTGTGTGTGTGTGTGCATGGGCGGAGTCTCCTGGGAAACGACAACAGACTACTCTCACCTGCTGCAGATCTGCAATCAACATCCTACTTCAACCCTGCTCACCATCCAAACTATGCCAGATTGTTACGTCAGTCACATGGTCTCTGAGTTTTGAATTATTCTTACCTGTTTTTTTGTGGATTCATACTTGTATTGATTATAGGTCATATAGGCTAATATATGGGGATGTCCAGTAGTAGGGAAGAAGGCCGAGGTTTGGGCTGCACTGTCTGTCCAGATGTATCCTGTTCATGACTGGTCTCAGAGAAAGACGTCACAAGTAGGAAAAAACACATTCCTGAAATAGAATGGGGAGAAGTTTGCCAAAGTTTCGAAGGAGAAACTCATAGAACAGAAGCCAGAAGAGGGCTGGTTCTGGTAGTTGAAGGGGTGAACTAGGGATTTATGAGAAAAGGGAACATAGAGAGAGGGTTGGACGGACATCTCGTACACATGATGCATCATGAAAAAGGGAACAAACTATGGAAAGATTATGGGGCAATATTGGGATAATAATAGCATGGAGGGAGGGGGATTTTCCTCATATTGACTATATAATGTGCTATATACTGTGCTATATAATGTGCTAGATTTTAGGAGTCTGGATGCTTTTTGTGTCTTCTACCTGCTGCATTGCTGAATAAACCAATCAAGCCATCTCGACTTTGAAAGATCTTCCGTCTCCGACTCTATTTTGGATCCAAATCCTTCTGAGGTAAAATATCCTACACTAGTGAGGTAGAGCAGGTGGACCCAAAGGGAAGGGAAATCTATCTACCAAATGTTAGGACCACAAAGGACACACTACTCAAAGGTGGGGAAACAACACAATTGAAAAAGACTGACCATATATACACATAGGATCCAAACTATATACAGGTGAAGCTACTCCAACTAACAAGCAAACTGAAAATGAACACACAGACACTTAACAAGACACTGGTGCAGGTTATCCCTCAAACAGACATGGGAAGAACAAACAGGACGACACTGGGGCACTGCTGCGGGCGTTACACACGAGACATTACCTCATGATGAGCAGAGGTAACAAGGTAAGGTAATAAGGTATACATATACATTTAATATTGTTTGTGACACAAAATATGTAATGGATTTTTTTTTTACCCATTTCAAATGTAACTATATATAACTACAGACACAGGCCTAGACCACTGTGCAGGGCTTGAGCAGGGGCTTGGTCAAATGAGTCCTTAAATGTTGCTCCATTATGTCTTTTGGGTTCAGTTGGAACCTACACGTTTCACTGCATCTGAAAAGAAGTCTACTATGCTCATGGTCTACCTGGTCATTGTGTGTGCGTGCTCATGTGCGTGCTACAGACTGGTGTATATGTGTGCCCTTGTATGCCGCTGTTTGTGTTATTTATGATTTCTGATTACTTTCTAAAGTAACTTGCTAAGTGGAGAGACCTGAGGAAGGAAAATCACCCTCTAAAACCAGTCTGTGTGACTCAGCACCTAGTAGGTCCACCCTTTGCCTTATGGGCTAATGAATGTTTTTCCCTTGTTTAGTCAAATGCCTGCTAGAAACATCTGATCATGTGCCCAATGGTAGCTCAGTCTTTAAGCAGAATGTAAATAATAATGCAATGTATTCATGGTACTGAAGCCTTTTAGCGATCCAGATAATTATCACATTTATTTTAAGGGGATAAGCAAATGCATGCCGTGCATGACATCTAACTAAGCAAAGTAAATTCAAAGAAGGTCCTTTTAAACCTTTTAAATTACAGATTACATCTGTCAAGACACATGACAGATGAGGGTCAAAAGGTTTGGGCTTGTTTGGCTCCTGTGGAATGACCATCTGCATCTCCATACTTGCTTTTCTAATCCTCTCACCTAAAGAGTGCGAGGCGAGGTCATAATGATCGGAGATAGCCTAATTCTCTCAGTAGGATAAGTGATTTGACACCATTTGAGCACAGTGGGGTCAAACCTGCTTTCAACATCCTTTTCTTAGTTCAATAACTAGCGACTACTAGCAATAAATGAAAAACAAGTATGCCAGTTAGCACGTAGACACTTACACCTTAATGCTATCAAATGTTGGTTGCAATAAACATTGAGAAAGTGTATGAAAATACTGTTTAGAGTGTTTGCTGCTTTGGCTAGGGCACCACTGGGAGACATATCTTAAACTAAAGTTTAGGTTGTTTTCTTCAAAATAAGGTATGTTTGGTCAATGTTAAAACATATACATTTTGAGAAAAATCTAGTTGAATTCATGTTGATGAAAATCCCATAGGAATACATTGGAATCTGAACGTTCTATTGAGAAAAAAGTTGGTTTTTCCCTTGTAACTTTTCAGCATGTCGGCACTACATGGACACTTCCTGAAAAGCTACATTAGGTCAGAGCCATATAAAAAGAGTAAATAAAGCAAGTAAATTTATATTCCACTTGCCCTACAAAAAAAATCCACTTAAGAGGCATCTTTATTATTAGGCCTACACTACATGCTATTATGCTCGCTGCTGGTATGTATAATTTAATTACATTTATAGATTGTGTGCTGTTAATTTTTAATTGGCTGCTGTAGCCTACTGAACAATCAATATTATTTTGCAACGGACATAGTTTTACATATATAACTAGCTGTGGTTGAGTTAATAGGAGGAGGGCTGGGAGGGGCCCATGATGCGTTCGTGCCCAGGGGCCCAGAATTTGTTAATCCGGCCCTGCTTAGAAGTTTGAGTTCATACTAGGACACTACAGAATACTTCACAGTGAGCAGAAGTTGAACCACACTTGGGTACATATACAAATTATAAATATGGTATGGACGCAAAATGTATTTTGAAAAAATGAACTTTATTAAAACATTTAAGATGCAATTAGCAGGATTTATTTCTTGGGCGTTACTGTTAATAAAAACGATACTTATGAAAACAACCACAGCAGCATTAAATCCAATGGATGTCTTATGTATTCCTACAGAAATATTTCATAGCAGGCTAATGTATAATTTTCAGTTTCTATCAACTTATTTCAGCAGTGATGCCTAGGTCATAGTCTCTCTCTCTCCTCAGACCCGGCTGACAGCACACAGCTGGTGGGGTGAGGGAACGAGTGTGAAGCCCACAGCTGGAGTGAGGTCCAGATCATCCTCTGTTACTCCAGGTGGTGGAGAGAAACGAAAGTGTTGGAGGAGAGAGGTGAAGAAGAGGAAGAGCTCCATCCTGGCCAGACCCTCCCCAGGACACGCCCTGCGACCTGAGAGAAAGAGACCAAAATATTGTCACAGCAGAAATTAAAATAATTATGTTGATAACCATGCTATTGCGATTATATACCTGCAGAGAAGGGCATGAAGGCATCCCTCTTGACAAACTTTCCATTGTCATCCAGGAAGTGGGCGGGGTTAAAGGTGTGGGGGCTCTCCCATTCGCTCTCATCCTGCAGGACTGATGTCAGTAGAGGAATCACAGAGGTCCCCTGTACACCAGTGAGAAATCAACATAATTTTTTTTGGGGGGGGGGAAGCTGTGGTCATATGCAATTTTCCCTTTAAAACAGCCAGCAATGTGACCTTCTTGATGAAGTATCCCTGGAAGGTGACATCTCTGCTGGTGATGTGAGAGATGGACATGGGTACAATGTTGGCCAGTCTCTGGGTCTCATGGATGACAGCATCAGTGTAGGGAAGGTTCTTCCTGTCCTCTACCAAGACCTGACGACTTCCTATCACATTGCTGATCTCCTCCTGAACCTGGTCTGAGGAGAAAGAGTGGGGGAACAAACCATTCTCTAATGTTTCATGTTCATCAAAATCCAGTCAGCCATCATACTGAAGTGTGTTTCTATGTCCCTTACCTTGTATGTGAGGATACTTGGCCATGAACAGGAGTCCCCAGCGTAACGTAGTTCCTGTGGTGTCGGTCCCAGCAGCAAACAGGTTGGCCACAGAATATACCATGTTATCATCATGGTAGAAAGAAGCCACGCTCCCAGATTCCTAACACACAAGATTTGTTTTAAATGCTTAAGAAATACAGTTATGATAAAGGGACTGCATTTTATACAACGCTTCCGTACCTACGCGGTACTCGAGAGCTTTATGACCCTCTCCACCCCCTGAGCCACAGCCGCAAAAATAATATTTTTTATATACAGTGTATATATAAAATATTATACAATGATACAGGCCTTGATGATTTCAAGCCTATTACTGAAAGGTTACCTCCAGGTTTTGCCGTCTGGCCAGGAAAGAGTCCACAAAGCCTCGACACATCTGAGGGTTCAGAGTTTCCTTCAGACTTCCGATTAAGTCCTTGATCTCTTCTGTATCGATGTTAGAAAGCTTCATTATACGTCTTTGGTTCCAGACAAAAGGACCCATCCAGGGAAATGTGTTGTATAACTGAAACCCCATTCAAAAAGGTGTAAACATTCTGGACTGTACTGTGTTGATTTGTAAACACTTATCATAAAAAAATTTAAATAAAGTCTGCAAACAATACCTGGATTGTTGGAGATCCTAATAGACATACAATTTCAGTAGCTCTGTCCACCATTGCTTTGAACTTTGGGTCACTGTAGTCAAACCTGTCGCCAAATACGATGGCGGAGATGATATTGGAGACAGCATAATTCACCGGCTGGTTTGTGTCAAATGCTTTGCCTGTTACAGCCAACACAAGATGAATTACAGTCATGTCAAGAGCTACACCAAAGGTACTTCCATTTGAGCAAAATTGCCATTTGACACAACAGCCCTACCTTCATGTTTCTCAAACACTTCAATCAGGTTGCCACACTCCTCTATGATCTTCTCCTCACTTATTTTCTTGCCCATCCCCAAGTTTTTGAGGGTAGTGAAAGCAAAGCGCCTCATCTCTTTCCAAGAATCTCCATTAGAAAACAAGATCCCTGTGGAGATTACACATTTTACTTACTTGTAATAATCAATGTACAGAGCATTCAGTTTCCCTCATTTTACCATGTCCATTGTTTAAGTCCTGAAATATAGGGGTGATGTCCCTATCTCCAAACTCCTCCGCATGGTTGACCAGAGCCTCCTTGACTGTCTTGTATCCGGCCAGGACCACCACTTTCTGTGGCCCAAAATGGATCTTAAATACTGATCCATATTTCTTGGAGAGCTAGAGAAGTCAAGAAAGTGTATTTTACAGTTTATGAAGGGTCTAAATGACTGCTGTTCACATGATTATGCACTTCTTCAAGGATACTGATCAGTAATTATTGAACAGATAATCTTTTCATTTCAGTGAATTATAATGATGTTAGCCTATTGAACTGTGATTGCGCATAATGCATTACTTGTCATAACCTATACCACGAACACATTTATAATCACATAGCTGACTATGTACCTACAATTATTTTACTGTAGGTATGGCTATAGGTATTGTTGTATTAACCTACTGCTTGTTCATGTACCATTTAGCTACATGGTAGTTACCCTCAACTTTAATGGTGAACATTTAATTAACTTTAATATGAAGTGGTGCTAAATGTTTTTCCTGTTACAGGAAAAATAGTATGTTTAACCTTACCTACAAAATATTTTACATTAACACAATGCACTCTTTTCACTGCAGTATGCATCAAATTGAATACTTAAAATGTTACAATGTGTATTAAGCCAAATGGTTAGATTTACATCACAGAGTGTCTGGTATGGCCTCTTGAGATCCAGCATCAGCAAGTTCCCCAGCAGAGGTAGTGGTCTGGGTCCAGGAGGATCCTTCCCCTGTTCCTGGGAGCTGCAGGAGAGGAGGTAGAGGAGCATCAGAAACACCACAGTCCCCAGCAGAGTCACCAAGCTGGGAGTCTGGAGAACAACACTATCCAACACAGACATGGTCCACCACACACTAAACACTGAAACCTTACACCTGACACTCACTAATGGTTTAACAAACAGAACGTTACATCTGAGCAGTCATATCCATTTATAACCAGTAGCACCAGTTAAAGGAGTTGGTGCTGTATTTGTTGGTTTCGTCAATAAATTAACACACAGCCACACCTGTAGATAATAAACTGGTTTTACAACATGTTTTAGAAGTGCTTAGAATTTCATTTTACCTTTATTCTCCAGAGCACATCTTAAGTGTCTCAATTAAAGGAAAACTTGCTTTTTAATCCTATACTGATATGTGTTTAGAGTGTTATATTGTGATGAGAACGAGCCTCGGGACTCATCATCAATCAAATGGAATGAGCATGGGCCCACCCAATTGAATGAATTGAATGCAGGTGGGCTTGATTGTTTTGGGGGAAATGACTATAAGACTGGCAGACTCCACAGATGGAGGTCTGATTGTTGCAGCTTGGCGCTATACTGGGAAGGTTGGCTGATCGTTCGCAGTTACTCGGACTTCCGGGGACAAAGAAGGTTGGAAAGGGGTGTGTGGACAGTCCACATTTATCCTCCAAATTTATTTTGGAACATTGTCATCTCATCTGTATGTGTCTCATGTTGGAGAGCTGAGAAGAGTCATTTGTCTTTCCATTATGATGTCAATATGGTTGTCAAGTTCTATCTCCGACAATACTGGTCCACTTGACAACACCCAGGAAGAGACATAGAGAGACGTGAGGCTCAACTCAGCTTTAGTGCTTTTTATTAACTCCAGCAGATTAAGCAGGTTGAAAACCTTAGAAAGAAACAGATTCTAAGCATTCAAAATAATAATTACAACTAAATCATTCTACAACACAAATACGGGCTTGCAATTAAAATATAGGCAACTGACTACATGGTTCCAAGCTAAGCTACTCACCAGTGGCATCTCAGTGGTCTTCCATGCATCGTTTGTGCATGGGAGCTACACACCTGTTTATCAAGCCCAATCAATGCAGTGGAAGCCACTGGTGAAATTTACCTAGTGCGCCCTCTGGTGTACAGACTATTCAATAGAAAAACGGGGGTGAGGCAAGAGGTTAAGGTTGCCTCTTTCTAATAAAACAATGGTACATCTTGAAGTACAATACTGTCCAAATGTTTTACGAGTGTAGTAATCTATTCCAGCACAGCTCATTTTTGCGGACAGAGTTTGTAAGTAATCAACACATTTTGGGAAACCTGTAGGAGTTGCAAACAAACTTTCATTCTAGTATTTAAATCTTTCAAATAAAGAATGCTTTATTAAGTGTGTAAACATACTTAATGAAAACAAATGATGTATATTTCAGTGTAGTCATTTCTTTTTATTAATAATTTGTATATATACAAAGCTGTCTCACAATATACCTAAACCAGTCACTGTTAAAGTTAGATGCCATACTGATTGTCTTGTTGGAATAAATAGTACAACATTACTAGGCAAGATGCTTTATGAACAAACTTGCTTTTGTAGTTCACAAACCATAATGTTGAGTATTGCCTATTTCTCAATATTCCTGAAATGAGTGTAACTACATCAACAAGGTGGTGCAGTAGAAGGATGAATGGTGTGTCTCTGAGACTGTCTCTCTCTCCTCAGACCCGGCTGACAGCACACAGCTGGTGAGGTGAGGGGTTGAGGGTGAAGCCCACAGCTGGAGTGAGGTCCAGATCATCCTCTGTTACCCCGGGTGGAGGAGAGAAACGAAAGTGTTGGAGGAGAGAGGTGAAGAAGAGGAAGAGCTCCATCCTGGCCAGACCTTCCCCAGGACACGCCCTGCTACCTGAGAGAGGAATAGAGAAATAGACCAAAAATATTTCAATCACATCAGACATTATCAAAATAGTTAAGTTGATAACCATATTGAACATGATAATGATATACCTGCAGAGAAGGGAAGGAAGGCATTCCTTTTGACACATTTTCCCTTGTCATCCAGGAAGTGGGCGGGGTTAAAGGTGTGGGGGCTCTCCCATTCGCTCTCATCCTGCAGGACTGACGTCAGTAGAGGAATCACAGAGGTCCCCTGTATACCACAGTGAGAAAGGGGCAATGATCAGTAGCGTGTTTACATTATAGCTGCGGTTCATACAAGCAGTTTTATTTTCAGATTCTATTTTTGTTGAGGAGTCACTTCAAACCAGCCAGTCATCTGACCTTCTTGATGAAGTATCCCTGGAAGGTGACATCTCTGCTGGTGACGTGAGGGATGGACATGGGTACAATGTTGGCCAGTCTCTGGGTCTCATGGATGACAGCATCAGTGTAGGGAAGGTTCTTCCTGTCCTCTACCAAGACCTGACGACTTCCTATCACCCTGCTGATCTCCTCCTGAACCTGGTCTGAGGAGAAAGAGTGGGGGAACAAACCATCCTCTAATGTTTCATGTTCATCAAAATCCAGTCTGCCATCATACTGAAGTGTGTTTCTATGTCCCTTACCTTGTATGTGAGGATACTTGGCCATGAGCAGGAGTGTCCAACGTAACGTAGTTCCTGTGGTGTCGGTCCCAGCAGCAAACAGGTTGGCCACAGAATATACCATGTTATCATCATGGTACAAAGAAGCCACGCTCCCAGATTCCTAACACAAAATTCACAAAAGTATTTTGGAGAAACACTTAAGAAATCCAGTCATGATGATCAAGCCCTTGACTGTGATTTCAAAAGTTTGATTTCTGGCTTATTACTTAAAAGGTTGTACCTACCTCCAGGTTCTGCTGTCTGGCCAGGAAACAGTCCACAAAGCCTCGGCACATCTGGGGGTTCAGAGTCTCCTTCAGACCTTCGATTAATTCTTTAATATCTTCAAGGGTGATGTCAACAAGATTCCTTATGCGTCTCCAATTCCAGAGCCAAGGACCCATCCAGGGAAATGTGTTGTATAACTGAATCCCCATTCAATAAAGGGTGTTTGTTTTGCACTGTGTTGATTTGTCCACACTTTTCAATACAACCGTTTAAAATCAAGTCTGCAAACAATACCTGGATTGATGGAGATCCTGTCAGACATGTAGCCTCAGTAGCTCTGTCCACCATTGCTTTGAACTTTGGGTCACTGTAGTCAAACCTGTTCCCATATACAATGGCAGAGATGATATTGGAGGCAGCATAATTCAGCGGCTTGGTTGTGTCAAACGCTTTCCCTGTTACAGCCAACACAAGATGAATTACAGTCATGTCAAGAGCTACACCAAAAGTATTTTCATTTAAGCTGTTGTCATCTGACACACACTATCCTACCCTCATATTTCTCAAACACTTCAATCAGGTTTCCACACTCCTCTATGATCTTCTCCTCACTCATCTTCTTGCCCATCCCAAAGTCTCTGAGGGTAGTGAGAGCAAAGCGCCTCATCTCTTTCCAGGAGTCTCCATTTGCAAACACAATCCCTGTGGAGATTTGAGACATTTAGTAACTTGTATGGAGAAGAATGTAATCAATGTACAGAGCGTTCTGTTTCTTTCAGTTACCATGTCCTTTGTTGAAGTCCTGAAATATAGGGATTATTTCTCTATCTCCAAACTCCTCAGCATGATTGACCAGTGCCTGCTTGACTGTCTTGTATCCTGCCAGGACCACAACCTTCTTTGGTCCAAAATAAACCTTGAATACTGATCCATATTTCTTGGAGAGCTAGAGAAGGCCACACAGTATATTTTAAAGTATATGAAGGGTCTAAATTATTGAATGTCACATGATTATGCACTTCTTCCAAAGAATGATCAGTCATTGGGTGTGCTCAAGCCTTCGGCGAGAGCACACCCCACCTCTTGCAGGGGAAATGAGAAGACATCATATTTCATTCTACACTTCACTCGTATTTTGAGTTGTAAATAATCAGAAAACAAAAGAATACGCTCACACGTCGAATTGATAGGCTCCCAATTTGATAGGAGCTCTGAAAAAGAGCAGTTCTGAGCATCAAAAAAAGATGCTTTTAAATGTATGTAATCTTTATAAATTATAAGTAGGCCCTATGCATTTTTATATAAAATATACCAAATATCAGTTGTAAAAAACGGACCCCTGTGCAACTGACGCAAGCAAGCAAGCACACCCTACAATTTCCCCAGAAATTGTACCCTCTCTAGTTATATATAATGGCCGGGTTTCCCAGATTTGTTAAGAAGCTCTTAACGCTAAGAGCTTCTTAGGAGCGTTCTAAGAGCGTTCTAGAGCGTTCTTAGAACGCTCCTAAGAAGCTCTTGGCGTTAAGAGCTTCTTAACAAATCTGGGAAACCCGGCCAATGTCTTTACTCTGTGAATTAAAATAATGTTGGACAATGATCACGCATATCAAATTCCTACTGGTTGTAGGAACTTCTTTACATAATCTTCATACTGGACTGGAATTGTACACTTTCTTTTCCTATCCTTTATTTAAAAGTGTTACACTACAACTATCTGTATAAATCTCCTTATTGTACTGGTTAATTTAGTCAGGGTTATGGACTTGTTTTGGCCACTAGAGGTCCCCAATTGTTATTTTTTTTCATGTTCTTTTTCATGTCATGTTACTTGTTAGTTCAAACACTCACACCATAGCCAGAGCCTCTGATTCCTGACAAATTTACGCCATGTTCTGTGTGTCAGGAGTTAGTACGCTTCGGGCACTATTAACTTAACAGTGACAGACAGCAGTAGGGAAGTTGGCCAACACTTCACATTAATGTTGCATGTTTAACCTTACCTACAAAATATTTAACCTTAACACAATACACTCTTTTCACTGCAGTGTGTATCAAATTGATCACTTAAATGTTACAACGTGTATAAGCCAAATAGTTAATATTACCTCACAGAGTGTCTGGTGTGGCCTTTTGAGATCCAGCATCAGCAAGTTCCCCAGCAGAGGTAGTGGTCTGGGTCCTGGAGGATCCTTACCCTGTTCCTGGGAGCTGCAGGAGAGGAGGTAGAGGAGCAGCAGAAACACCACAGTCCCCAGCAGAGTCACCAAGCTGGGAGTCTGGAGAATAACACTACCCAACACAGTCATGGTCCACCACACACTAAACACTGAACCCCTTAAACCTGACACTCACTAATGCTTTCACAAAGCTGAGCAGCCAGAGCCATTTATAACCAATAGCAACAGTCGGGGGTGGAGCTGTATTTGTTCCTTTCTTCAACAACTTGGTACACTGCCATGCTTGTAGATAATTGATTCAGAATGTGTTTTTAAACCTTTGACACAGTGACTCAGAAGAGCCTAGAAAGTAACTTGACTTTTATTCTCCATAGCACACCTTATTCAAGTGAAAGGAAAACATGCTTTTTTTTTGTTGCTTGGGTTACTTCTGAATGTCTAAATTGTCACATTTTATCATCACGTTTGATCATAATCAGTAGATGTGTGAATTTCGGCTGTTCTTCAAGTCTTGGCTTTAAAAATCCAGAATATATATAGTTTAAGACATACACAAAACAGAAATGTATGTCATGTCTTCAGTTCTATGTATACCAATTGTATATCTTAGTTTAATGTGAATTCAATGATAATGAATGTTGTGATGTGAATTCATTCTGGATTGCCATCTTAAGAGACAACGGATAAAACAACGCTCTGAATCAGAAAACAAACAAAAATCTAGAGGTGATGGTAATATTACTTGTGCTATGAACATTGCATCCATCTTCTCAACTGGGATTATGAGCATGCCCAATCATTTCCTCAAACTGTAAATCCAGTAATCTGTGTGTGTGTGTGTTTTACTTAATGTTTTTGTGACTCAACTATTTTGAGAACCAGGCATTGTATGAAGCTGCCAATCCACTGGTGTATTAAATCAATAGTCAGGGGGAGGCGAGGAAGCCATTCTCCTGGGAGAGTCAGTGATCATCTCACATCTCATGCTGATAGGCTTTTCGTCTTAATGATGTTATCCCGGTGCCACTGGTGATCCTCCATAGTGGACTCTCTTGAAAGAGGATCGTTCGTCTGAATGGAGAGTACAGCTCCTGTACTGAGTGGGTTGCAAAAGTAGCCAATGCAGTTGCATGACTACATTTGTGCTTTCCACAGGGACACACGCAGAAGAGAGAGAGAAGACTTTCCTCAACTACACTTTGTACGACCTTTCCCTCATACTTGCCCAAACAACCCCACTATGATTACCTGCATGCAATGCAATGTTCCACATGCCCAGATGTGTTGTGGTGCTTACCCCTTTCAATGATGAAAGAAAAGTCTGACAAAGCTAACAATAACACTACGGCCAGGGATGGGCAGAGCCACATCTCCCCATCTCTGAGCTTGTTTTCAATGAACACTCCATACCCACACTATCATATAGGTCAGAAAAGCCTCCAAGTGCACATCGAGCAGACTAACACAGTTTACAGACGGGTTCCAGCGGGTCTCTGGTGGATATTGTGCTGTTGTCCTTGAAGAAGCAGTCTTTTTTTCTTTCAGGACTGCAGAATTCCTGTAGAGGGAAGCAGAGAGAGCATCCCCAGCCTGATCAGGAAGCGTGTGGACAAGGTCCTCAAATGACCCTTGAAAGAAAAGTGACTGTGACTCTAACCCCCAAACTAAATTGATCGCAATTGATCTCCAGTGTGATCCTCCAGGAGAAGCATGTCCCACTGAGCGAAACAGTTCACAGTTGCCGCAGAGTATCTTGGTGTACTGCTTGGCTCCACTTCTGTGTGAGCAAACCTGGTGTGACCTGGTGTACACAGTCTTTAGTCCCATTCTCTCAAGATTATACAGGTGTAAACAAGTTTTGGCAATCGGCATAATGACAGTTTCTAAATGATACAAGCTACATAGTTCAAAGACACAATGATAAGAAGGCCTACAAAATGTTCCTCCCTGACATTAAGTCTGGTAATACAAGGACAAGGTGGTCTGTCTGAGAACTGCCAAAGGAACACTTGTGGTTTCCTATATTTCTGCTTTTGGGACTTAAGAGTTATGTTCCCAAGATCTGCAGTTCTGCTTTGTAGATAAGGACATGTACTAGTCACGTCCACACAAACTGTTGCAACAGGATAAATATAAAACAATCTTAGTACATTTTAGAATCAGCCAAAACAAAATAATAAGAGTAATATAGTATTCATTGGTTAGAAAATGTTATCATTGTTAATTGATCAGGGGTTAATGATAGACCTCTTCATATTCAAGACCAAACGTGGCCCTGTGATGGCTGATATATTCCTGTTAGTCCATGTCATTAGTATCATTTCTATATGTTTGAAATAGTGCTCTGAGGACAAATCAATGTTGTCACCATTTCGTACTTTAAAACTGTCTACACATGACTGACCATTGTTGTCACTGATGAGATTATTTGATTGCACCAAGGAAACTATTTGATTGTGTCTAAAGAACGGTGACTTTGGTTCATCTTTTTGAGATGACGTGTAAAATGTCATCAAAGTCCTTTGTCCCTACAAGAAGGTGTATAAAACCTTGTTGACTACATTGTTCTTGTATCTTTGAGTGACACATCTAGAGCCTGTAGATGTGTCATGTCTGCATGTCTGCAGACATTAAAAGCTATTTGACAAAAATCTATTTGTTGTTTCAGCCTAGTGCTTATCTCGCAAATCAATTGAAATAACATGCTGTGACTAAGTTGCCAGAACTTCCACCTAAGCCATACGAATAAGATATACAAAGAAACATACATAAGAAATACAAATTGCCATATAAATGTAGGACTGATTATGATCAAATGTGTTAGACTAGACAATATGACTAAAAAGCAGGTTTCCCTTTCACTGAGACACACAATGCTTTGGACAATTAAGGTAAAGGAAATATGAACTGCATGCTTCCCTGTGTCCTAGTAACAGAGGTATAAAATACGTGACGAATCAGCTTGTTTTCTAAAGGCGTGGCAAAATCTTGTTACTGATAAACTTGACAGATTCAGCCATAACTCCACCCCCGACTGTTGCTACTGGCTATAAATGGCTCTGGCTGCTCAGGTTTGTGAAAGCACTAGTGAGTGTCAGGTGTAAGGGTTCAGTGTTTAGTGTGGGGTGGACCATGTCTGTGTTGGATAGTGTTGTTCTCCAGACTCCCAGCTTGGTGACTCTGCTGGGGACTGTGGTGTTTCTGCTGCTCCTCTACCTCCTCTCCTGCAGCTCCCAGGAACAGGGGAAGGATCCTCCAGGACCCAGACCACTACCTCTGCTGGGGAACTTGCTGCTGCTGGATCTTAGCAGGCCCTACAATGGACTCTTTGAGGTAATTTGACATTTAATTCTATTGTATGTAAAATATTGTATTCATTTGGAACATAATTAAATGTAAGGAAGCCAAGGTCATATACACTCACCGTCCACTTTATTAGGTACACCTGTTCAATTGCTTGTTAACACAAATAGCTAATCAGTCAAGCACATGGCAGAAACTCAATACATTTAGGCATGTAGACAGGGTCAAGACAACTTGCTTAAGTTCAAACCGAGTATCAGAATGGGGAAGAAAGGGGATTTAAGTGACCTTGAACGTGGCATGGTTGTTGGTACCAGATAGACTGGTCTGAGTATTTCAGAAACTGCTGATCTACTGGGATTTTCACGAACAACCATCTCTAGGGTTTAAAAGAATGGTCCGAAAAAGAAAAAATATCCAGTGAGAGGCAGTTGTGTGGACGAAAATGTATTGTTGATGTCAGAGGAGAATGGGCAGACTGGTTCGAGATGATAGAAAGGCAACAGTAACTCAAAATAACCACTCGTTACAACCAAGGTACATTTACATTCATTCATTTAGCAGACGCTTTTATCCAAAGCAACTTACAAGAAAGAGCTTTACAAAAAGTGCATAGGTAAATGATCATAAACAACGAGATGGCTCCAAAAACATTGCGGGTAGCCAAAACATGAAGCATACATTTTGAAAAGCAAATAAGTGCCAATGGGTATAACCAGAAGAGCATAGTAATAGTTGAACAAATTACAATTAAACAACATGATCCTCGAAAAGTGTTAGTGTACCTGGAGGAAAGCAAGCAACAATAATATAATTCACAGTGAGGACAAGTAGTTAAATCAGTTACAACTAACCAACAAGTGCATTAAGTCCCTCAATAAGTGTAATTGTTGATCCAACAAATGTTTCTTAAGTACCGTTGTACTCCTGGAACAAGCGTCTTTCGCCTTTTCTTGAAGGTGGGGAGACGGTCAGTGTCTCTGATGGAGGTGGGGAGATGATTCCACCATTGGGGTGCCAGACAGGAGAAGAGCTTGGGTTGGAAGCGGACGCTTTTGAGGTGGGACCATAAGACGGTTGTCAGGAGAAGACCGTAGGTGGCGGGTGGGGGAGTAAGGCTGGATGATAGACTGGATGCAGTCCCGTTCACCGCTCGGAAGGTCAATACCAGGGTCTTGAATCTGATGCGGGCCGTGATGAGTAGCCAGTGGTGGGAGATGAAGAGCTGGGTAACATGGGAGCGTCTGGGTAGGTTGAAGATCAGGCGGGCTGCTGCGTTCTGAATCCTCTGGAGAGGGCCGGTTTAGCATGCTGGGAGACCGGCGAGAAGCGAGTTGCAGTAGTCCAACTTGGCGAGGACAAGTGCTTGGAATAGCAGCTGGGTGGAATGCTCAGACAGGTATCTCCTGATCTTTCGGATGTTGTATAGGGTGAATCTACACGACTGGGATGGTAACCCCGAGGTTCCTGGCAGAGGATGAAGGGGTCAACGTCGAAGATTCCAGAGTATTGAGAGATCGTGGGAGATGGAGGGTTTGGCCAGGATGATAAGTTCTGTCTTGGCGAAGTTCAGCTGGAGGTGGTGCTTCGTCATCCAGGCGGAGATGTCAGTGAGGCAGGCCTCGATTCTAGCTGAGATCCCCGGATCAGTCGGGGGGAACGACGGGTACAGCTGTGTCGTCAGCGTAGCAGTGGTAGGAGAAGCCATGGGAGGTGATGGATCGTTCCAAGTGAGGTGGTGTACAGAGAGAAGAGGAGGGGTCCAAGGACGGAGCCCTGTGGGACACCAGTGGAGAGCTGGCGGGGTCCTGACACTTTACCTCTCCAGGAGGCCTGGTAGGATCCCCACGACGGGTAGGATGAGATCCACTGAAGTGCAGTGCCAGAGATGCCCATCTCAAAGTCTAGCGAGCAGGAGCTGGTGGTTGACCATGTCAAATGCTGCAGAATGCAGAATACCATCTCTGAATGCACAACACGTCGAACCTTGAAGCAGATGGGCTACAGCAGCAGAAGACCACACCGGGTGCCACTCCTGTCAGCTAAGAACAGGAAACTGAGGCTACAATTCACACAGGCTCACCAAAATTGGACAATAGAAGACCGGAAAAACATTGCATGGTCTGAGTCTCGATTTCAGCTGTGACATTCAGATGGTAAGGTCAGAGTAAACAACACGAAAGCATGGATCCATCCTGCCTTGTATCAATGGTTCAGGCTTGTGGTGATGGTGCAATGGTGTGGGGGATATTTTATTGGCACACTTGGGGCCCCTTAGTACCAATTGAGCATTGTTTAAACGCATCAGCCTACCTGAGTATTGTTGCTGACCATGTCCATCCCTTTATGACCACAGTGTACCCATCTTCTGATGGCTACTTCCAGCAGGACAATGCACCATGTCTCAAATCATCTCAAACTGGTTTCTTGAACATGACAATGATCCTCCACTCCAATGGTCTCCACAGTCACCAGATCTCAATCAAATAGAACACCTTTTGGGAGGAGGTGGAACGGGAGATTCGCATCATCGATGTGCAGCCGACAAATCTGCAGCAACTGCGTGCTATCATGTCAATATGGACCAAATCTCTGAGGAATGTTTCCAACACCTTGTTGAAAGTATGCCACAAAGAATTAAGGCAGTTCTGAAGACAAAACGGGGTCCAACCCGGTTTATTAGGTACCCGGAGGTGTACCTAATAAAGTGTCCAGTGAGTGTATGGCATGTGTAGCCACACCAAATGTAGCAACCAGATCAGTCTGCAGCATTAGCCAATCAGGTTTCGTATCCCTCTATTTTCTCTTTTAACATATTGCAAACCCCCAAAAATGTGGCTGTTTCTGTATTTAAATAAATGGTGCCAGAGACCTATCCAACTCAAACAATCAGACACACTTAACATGGCTTAAGTCAACAAATCACGACATGATGTAAAGGATTTTTTTTTTTAAACCCACTGTAAACAGAAACTAATTTGTGATTTAGCTGAGGTGAACATAATAACATGGTCTGATCTTTTGTAGCTCTCCAAGAAATATGGATCCGTGTTCACAGTCCATTTTGGACCCAAGAAGGTTGTGGTCCTGGCAGGATACAAGACAGTCAAGCAGGCTCTGGTCAACCATGCTGAGGAGTTTGAAGATAGAGACATCATTCCTATATTCCAAGACTTAACCAAAGGACATGGTAAACCAAAGAAAACCAAATTATATGTTGATTTATTAAATCATTATTTACAAGTGACTAAATCTGAATTGATGTCACCACAGGAATCATGTTTGCTAACGGAGACTCATGGAGAGAGATGAGAGGCTTTGCTCTCACTACCCTCAGAGACTTTGGGATGGGCAAGAAGATGAGTGAGGAGAAGATCATAGAGGAGTGTGGCAACCTGATTGAAGTGTTTGAGAAACATGAGGGTAGGGATGAGAAATAGCCTTTCATTGGACATAGCAATATGTTAAAAGAGAAAATTTGAAGACTGAAATCTATTTGTTACAGGTAAAGCATTTGACACAACCTGGCCCTTGCACCATGCTGTCTCCAATATTATGGCAGTCATCTTGCATGGCAACAGGTTTGAATACACTGACCCCCAGTTCAAGGGCTTGGTGGACAGAACCTATGAGACCTACAGTCTACTGGGCACTGCATCAATCCAGGTAATGTCTGCAGACCATTGTTATTAGTATAAGTATATACAGTATGGTCAGAATACTTGGATCCTAATTTGTATGGGGATTCAGTTATACAACACATTTCCCTGGACGGGTTCCTGGCTGGGAAACTGGAGACGAATAATGAAGCTTGCTGACATCAACAAGGAAGTGATTAAAGAAGTAATCAGTAGTCAGAAGGAGACTCTTAACCCTCAGATGTGCCGAGGCTTTGTGGACTCTTTCCTGACCAGACAGCAGAACCTGGAGGTAGGTTAACATGATTATGCATAAAAGCATTATGGTTTTATTTTACCAGGCAGTGCTGGAGAGTTTAATCAGATATGGGATGTCATCCTGGTATGGCAACCTCACTGCAAAACTGAAAACTAATCTTGCTCGTCTGGTGCACACGGCCATGAAGGTCATTGGAAAAAGCAGCTACCAGACCTTGCAGTCTATTTATGAACAATCTGTTCTTAGTCAAGCCCAGAGAATAGCAAGGGACCCTTCTCACATTCTCCATTCAGAGTATGACCTCCTACCCTCAGGGAGGCGATATAGAGTCCCTTACTGCAAACTCAACCGTTTTAAGAACTCATTTGTTCCAACTTCCATAAAATTTCTCAATGCTGCTTGAGGATGAAATCTATGTAATAATTTTGATAGTGCCTTTATTACGGTGATCTTTTAGCATGTATTATTATGAGGTGTATGTATGTGTTATGTTATGGGATATGTGCAATACTGTTATGTAACTGTTGATAATGTTTGGCTGAGGATGTATTGTTTGTTGTTATTGTGACTGTCAAGGCATTTGACGCACCACAGAGACCAAGACAAATTTCCCTGAGCGGGACAATACATTTCATCGTATTCGTATGATGCCCACCACATTTTGATAGTATTGATGTTGTTTATGTCCAACAAAAATGTCCGGTGGCTCCAGAGCATCATCATAATTGGACTTCTTTCAAAGTGTTTCTGAAAATAATCCTTTGTGTATTTTGTGCGTTAGGAATCTGGGAGCGTGGCTTCTTTCTACCATGATGATAACATTGTGAGTTCTGTGGCCAACCTTTTTGCTGCTGGAACAATCAACACAGGAACTATGTTACGCTGGGGACTCCTGCTCATGGCCAAGTATCCTCATATACAAGGTAAGGGACATACAAACACACTTCAGTAAGATGGCTGACTGGATTTTGATGAACATGAAACATTAGAGAATGGTTTGTTCCCCCACTCTTTCTCCTCAGACCAAGTTCAGAAGGAGATCAGCAATGTGATAGGAAGTCGTCAGGTCTTGGTAGAGGACAGGAAGAACCTTCCCTACACTGACGCTGTCATCCATGAGACCCAGAGACTGGCCAACATTGTACCCATGTCCCTCCCTCACGTCACCAGCAGAGATGTCACCTTCCAGGGATACTTAATCAAGAAGGTCAGATAACTGGCTATCTTGAAGTGTACTCTGAAAGAGTCTGAAAATAACAAGCTACTGATCATTGCCCCTTTCTCACTGGTATACAGGGGACCTCTGTGATTCCTCTACTGACGTCAGTCCTGCAGGATGAGAGCGAATGGGAGAGCCCCCACATCTTCAACCCTGCCCACTTCCTGGATGATCAGGGAAAGTTTGTCAAGAGGGATGCCTTCATTCCCTTCTCTGCAGGTATATAATTTTCATATTCAACATGGTTATAAGTGTAACCATTTTCAGAATGTCTGGTGTGATTGAAATATTTTTGGTCCATTTCTCCATTCCTCTCTCAGGTCGCAGGGCGTGTCCTGGGGAAGGTCTGGCCAGGATGGAGCTCTTCCTCTTCTTCACCTCTCTCCTCCAACACTTTCGTTTCTCTCCTCCACCCGGGGTAACAGAGGATGATCTGGATCTCACTCCAGCTGTGGGCTTAATCCTCAACCCCTCACCCCACCAGCTGTGTGCTGTCAGACATCTCTAAATATTGAGATGAACATGTAGACAACCATGTGAAAACCTCAGTAAACATGGACAATATGTCTGTAATGCTGCAATTCCTGAAGGTGCATCTATAGTATGTTTTACTTTTAACCATGCTGTCATTGCTGCTTTAACATCAACTTCATGCGAATTGTGTCATTAATAAGGAATAAAAATGTATTTTGTAGACCGGCAATTTTTTTTTTCTATTGTAGGAATCCAGGAGGGAGGTGGGGTGGGGGGGGGGGTTACTAGGCAGACTGACAGGAGGGTAGGCAGGCAGAGATGGTGATCCTATGTAGAGGCGGTCATCCTGGAGAGACAGGGGAAACACGGTGAGTACAAACACGATGAATGAGAGACCACCACTGTAGATGAGACAACGATCTGGCGAGGAGTGGCCGGAAAACAAGGGTTGAAACACTGCCAGGTGATGAGCTAATGGACCGCAGGTGGGGAGATTGGAGACGAGCAGGAGTGTAGGTGGAGCTGGGAGCCAGGGAAGAAAGGGAGAGAGACAAAGATGCCCACAACACAATCATAGGGAGACAGGGGAAACCCAAGGGACACAGTGGGGCACGGCGGTGGCAGTGACACACATAAGGGAAGCATAAAACTGTTTCAAGTCTGGAATAATTATATAATATGAAATAATTGTTCCATAACCTCTTGCAAATGTGTAAGTATTTGTCCCGCCCCTTCTCCGCTGTAATCAGACGATTGGGTGAAAGTGACCAGTGAGAGCGCAGCGTTTCACCTGAAGAGAACTCCCAGAGCTCAGCACAAAATAGACTCTCTGGCCTGTTACCTTGATACGCTGCTGGTATTTCTTGCACAGAAGGCGACGCTCCCTCAATTACAAATAAGTGGTAGCCTCCGGATGTTTTTTTTTATTGTTGGACACAAGCCTGGATGAAAGCAGTTGCATGGCCTCAGTCTTTTCACAAGGGTGTCATGTTTTATTGGTGAATAAGAGGCAGACACGAAACCTCTACGTTTACAAACTCAGCCCAACTGCCGACAACACCACATGATCGTAGTCAGAGTCTCTACCCAGTCAGCATACAAACATACATAGCTGGTATTGTATAGAATTGCCAGGCATTTAGCAAAATATGAGCTTTTTTTGGCACCTCCCAGAGATCCTAGCAGATACTGGTAAAAAGCTTGATTCACACCCCTGACTGAATAAGACAGTTGCAGTAAGACTTAGGCCTATTCTGTGTGAACATGTTGGTTCATGACTCCGCCGGCTGTGATTTCTGTATGAATGGAGTCAGGCCTGGACTGGTAATCTGGCATATCAGGCAAATGCCCTGTGGGCCGACGCACTTGGGGCCGATATATGATATTTAATATATATAATTTTTTTTTAATAAACTTGAAATTGGCCAATGACCAGCCCATATAGCAGGAACAGCGGCCCATTGGTTCATTTTCCATACTGACACTGGGCTGGCCCAATCACATCTCTTAACAGGCTCCACCCCTCCCCCTCCCTTTCTTGTGTCAGATGCAGTGGCTCAGATATTTACAGGGACCGCAAGGATGGTGTACTGGTGGGTGGTGTTCCGACCGATTGTGGTGGGCCGGTCTGAGCAAACATGCCAGGACCCAGTCCAGCCCTGAATGGAGTGGAAAACCTGCATCTCACATCAAAGACAAGATACATTGCTTTTGCTTCCACTTGCATAGAGCAAATTTAATAAAAATTAAAAAAAAGAATAGCAATACATATATAGTAGACAATGTTAATTCCATAGTACAGTACATACAATTACATATTCCCTTTTTAAATATGATAGATTAGGAGAAAGGTTTAGGCTTAATCATATTCAGCATCTTCACACATTTCAAGTTTCACATCAACTGAACTCAAAATGCCATGTGTCTGTTCTATCTTGAGGAGTAGCTCCACAGACTAATGTCTAAAAATGTACTGTGCATATACATTCAGGAATGTAACCCACCTGTCGAGCCCTATATCACCCATAGGTGATATAGATCACCACAAAGAATTTGCCCCATCATGACAACAGTGACTTCCAGGAATGTCTTTTCTTCAAGGACCATTTCCCCTCTCCCAGCAGTTGGTCCAGTCAGCAGCTGAACCACAGGTGTCACCAGTCCAACTGCCACTTCTGTAGTAGTGCCAACACACAGTGTCATATGCTTTGCTCGAAAACGACAACAAAAATACATTAAACTCACTTGCAGCATGGATTGACTGAGCTTTGACAGTAGAAATGCCCTTAGTCATGACAGAAAGGTGTACGTTGAACTCAGGTCCTGAGGAGATTGTGAAGGGCCATAGTTGGCTCATTCAAGTTATGCAGGATAACCTGACCACAGGAAGTGAAGGCCAAGGAACTATAGTACGGTTATTCTGGGGCCCAGGTGGTTCTCTGGCCAGCTGCATTGATAAATGAAGCATCACAATCTTAATCAATATTCAAAATGCATCTACACAAGTATTTTGAAAGCTCAGATGATGTTCTACCCCAACCATCTTTATAGCCAGAGAGAGTGAAAACTATAACTGATGTTATCCCTCTTTTAAAGAACTGGGAACCCAAGGACATAGGAGACAAAAAGAGAAGCAGGTTCTTATACTAAACTAAGTCAGATATTTTGGGGCTACGGTCCGGAATTCTCTTACATAAAAGTGCAAATTAATCTTTACATTACATAAAGTAGACGCAAACAAACAAATCAATCCCCTGTGGTCCAAAAGAAAGTGACTTTCATGACACTGCTTGGATGCTGCTTTCCTGGAGGTGAACCTTCCAGTAGAGAGAGGGCTCTCCTCCTTGCATTGGTCAGTAGCAGTTCATTCATGTTCCGTGAATCAACAGGTAAACTTCTCATACGTAATCATTTGACATGAAATAACATTGGCTTGTAGTAGTGTGAATCAGAGGAAGGCAGGGGACACACATTAATGGATGGTGAAATGCAAGGCTGCAGCAGAACAGGGTTAACACAACACACGCAAACACCCAAGGAGCTCACTTAACTGAATGTCTAAGACAGGATCTCCATGAAGGAGCCCAGTCACATGTGAGGATGACCTTTAGGATAGCCTAATGGACAGGAAGTCAGGTGGCTGAGCGGTTAGGGAGTCGGGCTAGTAATCTGAAGGTTACCGGTTCGATTCCCGGCTCTGCCAAATGACGTCGTGTCCTTGGGCAAGGCACTTCACCCTACTTGCCTCGGGGGGAATGTCCCTGTACTTACTGTAAGTCGCTCTGGATAAGAGCGTCTGCTAAATGACCCAACCCAAAATGTAAATGTAGCCTGATGCTCTGCTGACAAGGAGCCTACAGGTCAGATGGACAGGCAACTCTTCTGTGTTAAGTCAAGAAACACAGTTTCCACTGGCTGTCAAAGATGAGTCATTCAGTTTCACAGTAGCAGCATGAGGAACAAAACTATTACGTAATTGATACAGGGTCATCCGATGCCTTGTTGCACAATTGTCTTTGGGGACATCTGAGCTCCGAAACTTTTGATATAACCTAGCAGACTAACAGGTCTGGTAACTATCCATGACCTCGTCTGGAGAAGACAAGAATAGCAAGTATGGAGATGCAGATGGTCATTCCACAGGAGCCAAACAAGCCCAAACATTTTGACCCTCATCTGTCTTGACAGATGTAATCGGTAATTTAAAAAGGACCTTCTTTTTATTTACTTTTCTTAGTTAAATGTCATGCAAGGCATGCATTTGCTTATGCCCCCTAAAAAAAACTTTGCGATAATTATCTGGATCGCTAAAAGGCTTCAGTACCATGAATACATTGCATTATTATTTACATTCTGCTTAAAGATTGAGCTACCATTGGGCACATGATCAGATGTTTCTAGCAGGCATTTGACCAAACAAGGGAAAAACCCATTAGCCTATAAGGCAAAGGGTGGACCTACTAGGTGTTGAATGGTCTCTACTGAGTCACACAGACTGGTTTTAGAGGGTGATTTTCCTTCCTCAGGTCTGTCCACTTGGCACAGTACTTTAGAAAGCAAACCAATCATAAATAACACAAACAGCGGCATACAAGTGCACACATATACACCAGTCTGTAGCACGCACATGAGCACGCACACACAATGACCAGGTAGACCATGAGCATAGTAGACTTATTTTCAGATGCAGCGAAACGTGTAGGTTCCAACTCAACCCAAAAGACATAATGGAGCAACATTTAAGGACTCATTTGACCAAACCCCTGCTCAAGCCCTGCACAGTGGTCTAGGCCTGTGTGTGTATATAGACGCACACACACACACACACACGCACGTGTTGATGTGTGTCGCAAATGCGTGTGTGCGTACACTGAGCACAGCCCAGTAGAGCGTCACAAAGGCTCCACAAATCCATGTACACAGGCCTAGCCATTCCAAGTGCAGAGTCGCTCAGACAGATGAACACAACAGGGGGAAACAGGAAGGCTACCCCTCCTTTTCCTCTTCCTGTTTCGGGGCGGGGGGGGGGGTGGGGGGGGGGGGGTCTATTTCCTCCTGTCGTCAGTGCAGTGCTGGAACTGGGCGAAGCTGAGGAACACTTGCTCCAGGGAGATCTGGCTCACACAGTAGTCATCGATACTGTACTTCTCTTTGGCTGCCTCCAGAGTGCCAAACACCTGAGCAGCAGGAGCAAAACACACACACACACACCCCATCAGTGTTGAGCCTCGTGAAAGCAGAGAGACAATATCCTCTGCCGTGCGCGTATGTGGAAAAGGCTAAATTTGACGTTATGGAGTGCAAGATTCAAAACATCTCATCTCTTAGTCAAGTGATTACGCAGAGACTTACAAAAAGGGAATTTGTAAACATCCACCTTTCAGCTATTGTCTCTAAACCCCACAATATGCAACATCCACAAACTGATAAAATACAAAGTTGTGACACTGGCTAGGATCTCTCTGGTGAGGTCCTATATCCACCAAATAGAATCAATTACCTGTGCCCAGGTGAGTTTCTTGTCCGTCAAGTGATAGTGCACCATCCCCTGGTGCTCATCTTTCAGCTGACTTCCTGTTACGACAAGGAAGTGACAAGACATTACACCTACATCTTGCATTATTAGTAGCCATGTTGGACCCTTCTTGAACCTGCATTACGCTCTTGAACCAGAAACTTTTTTCAAATCTACCAAAATGACATTCTGTCTTTCGCTTTCTTAAAGCCAGTCTCTCAACTCTGGCTTCATGTTGGATAAAAGTGTGCTTCTCTACTCAACTTAAACCCGTCTCATCATGCGATGTGTCATCGGAAGGTGAGAAGGAGGGATGCACATTGAAAGTATGGGAAAAGGGCCAAAAGGGTAGGCCTGTCTGACCTGGGAAGGTTCCCTCGATGAAGTCCTTGAAGAGTTGCAGGTCGCTGTCCTCCAGCTCTGCCTCCACACGCACTTTGGCCAGCAGGGTGTAGCCACTGCCAAACTTGCTCTTAAGGTGCTGGGGGCTGCCTAGACACTTAAACTGACCACTCACCATCACTGCCAGCCTGGTGCACAAGGCTTCACACTCCTCCATACTGAGGGAGGTGGAAAGACAAAAAGAGACAGAGACAGAGAGAGACAGAGACAGAGACAGAGACAGAGAGAGAGAGAGAGAAAATAGGTAGTGAAAGTGAGCACTTCAGCCATCCATTCTAGACGCTGAACTGTGGAGGAAACAAAAATGGTACGAGTATGCATGTGACGCTCACCTGTGAGAGGTAATTATAATGGCCTTGCCAGACTCCCTCGTGCGGGTCACGGCGTCCCAGAGCAGTCTCCTAGCGACAGGGTCCATCCCAGTGGACGGCTCATCTAGGAAGATGACTGGAGGTCCCCCAATCAGAGCCATGCCTGCACTCAGCTTCCTCTTGTTGCCCCCACTGTTGACCGAAGAGGCAGGGGAGAGAGGAAGGCAGAGAGAGAGAGAGAAAAGAAAAAATGGAAAGGAAGGAGGGGAGTCAGAGAATGGTGAGAATGGTGGGAGAGAAAAAACAGGGAGGAATGATCTAAGGCTGGGATTGTTGTTGGGATTGTGCATTCCTCAATACTCTTGAAATGGAAAATTCAACAGATGAACACATTAAATTGACCACGTCAGCTAAAGAGCACGCACACACACAGCTCACCTGTAGCTGCGGACCAGTTTGTCTGCGTGGGGCTCCAGTAGTAAGGACCTCAGGACGTTCTCCACGCACCCCGACACGTACTTCTCTGGGATCCCCCTCAGCCTGGCATACATGCTCAGAGTCTCTCTTCCCGTCATGTGATCCAGCAACGCGTCAAACTGAGGGCAGTAGCCAATCCTCTGCTGCACCTGCAACACAGGACGAGGGGGGGGGGGGGGGGGGGGGGGGGGGGGATTATCGACATCCATGCCTTCTGTATCCCAGTCCCCTTCTCTCACGTGTCCCCCCCGGTACACTCGTTCCTCTCCCTTCTCCCCCCCCCCCTCCCCCCCCCTCCTACCTTCTTGATGTCTCTCAGGATGCTGTATCCGTCTATGTAGGCGTCCCCGGAGGTGACCGTCTCGTCCCCGGTCAGCATCTTGAAGGTGGTGGTCTTCCCGGCGCCGTTGAAGCCCAGCAGGCCGAAACACTCCCCTTTCCCCACCGCCAGGGAGAGACGGTCCACCGCCAGCAGGGGCTGTCCACCGCTGTACACCTGAGAGGCGCGGAGGAGAGGCGACCATGAAGACCAGGCGCACACACAACCACACACACACAGACAACCACACAGTGTACCTTGCTGAGCTCGTGCAGTATGAGTGGACTCCCCACCATAGACTCCACCATGGGGTGACACTCCAGAACCCTCTTCCTCTCCTCGGCCACGTCCCTGTCCTCGGGCTGTACAGCTGCGTCCTCGATCAGAGCCAGCTGTCACGCGCACACACACACATTACAAAACCATTCGAACAAATCCGCATCAGTGATCGTTAGCACAGACCACGCCCAGCGGAGGAAAGCGACGTCCTCACGTGGCTCAACCCCTCTCACCTTGCCGCGGCGGGTGCAGCGGGGGCAGCAGAGGGAGCAGAGGGAGCAGAGGGCTCGGCGGATGGCCCGGACGCACTGCAGCTCGATGGCGAAGACCAGGAGGATGAAGACCAGGCCCTGCAGGGACAGGGCCACCAGGAATCGGCCCACTCCAGGCTCAGACATGGAGAAGTAGTTCTCCTGGTAGGTGATGTCTGGGAAGGGTCAACCAAGGGTTAACTTTCCTACCGCTGAGAGAAAATACTTTATCATGTTGATGACAACAGTGGTAATAATCGCAATCTCTCACCACTGACTAACTAACCCTAAAAAGTAAGTCTACAATTAATATCCTGGTTCAAACTGCAATCCCCAGCGCCCCTCCAAGGGTCCCTTACTGTAGATCTTGCAGATGGCCTCAGTTAAAGGGTTGGAGGTGCAGAAGGTGAGCAGCTCATAGTTCTGGTAGAACTGGCTGATGGACATGCCCAGGCAGTAGTTGGGGAAGACCAGGAACACCTTGTCCAGGAGATGAGACAAGTCCAGCAGGTTCAACTCTGGTATGGATGGATGGATGAAGAGAAAGGGATCAGAGGCAGGGGGAAAATACATGGATGATTGAGTCAGAGTTGAGTCACTAAATGGTTCATTATCTAGAAACAATTAAGTCTTGCAACCATCTTTTCAAGCAGCATCCAACATATCGACAAAACTGATGACAGACTAAAAAGGGTTTACAATTACAAAACAACTCTTGGAACAAAAGGTCAAATGACTTGACAATAATTGATTTTCCCCTCCCAGTGGGGAACTAAACCAGTAGTTGAATTGGACCGGGGAGGATAAACCAAGGGCACAGGGGTGTTCCTCATAACCTCACCTGGGATGGTCATGATGGTGACACTGAGGAAGGTGGCGGTGCCGCTGATGATGTTGAAGATGGTGAGGCGTGTGTAGGCGGAGGCGGCGGTGGAGAACAGGAAGCTGAGCAGGTACATGAGGGGGATGACGGCCCAGCCGTACAGCAGGAGCAACAGCAGCACGTCCACCAGGTGGTTGTGCTCCACAAAGGCCTTCACCCCGAACCCCTGGAACACCACCTGAACGGGGGTGGGGTGGAGGGGGGAGTGACAGAGAAAGAACAAGGGAAAAAAGGACAGCAGACACCTAGTCAAGCAGGATTCGAAATGATTCAAGTAAACCGACTATTAAAGAAACTACAGCAGCCTGTGTGTGTGTGTGTGTGTGTGTGAGTGAGTGAGTGACAGAGCGAGAGAGAGAGAAAGACTGACTGACTGACCAGCATGAGGACACAGGGCAGCAGGAAGTTGACCAGGTCCCAGAGCAGGGCGGAGAACCAGAAGTTGGAGAGGTACACCCCGCTGACCTGCTGCACGTGCTTGGACTTGACGGAGCGCTCGGTGACCAGCAGCAGGGCGAAGGTGCTGGAGAGGGACGCCATGCCGTACATCAGGTTTATGGCGATGCCAAAGCCCCTGGGGATGGACGGATGATACATGGGTTAGGGTGAGGTCAGCTGAGAGAGAGGGAGAAGCCAAACACAAAAGAGAACAAGTGGAAATTCGCAATCCCCGCGACCCTGTGTGCGCATGCAATTTCTGTGGACTGCGGCCAAATCCCTCTCCACAGTTACAACAACCCAATCCTCAGCTCTGCGGACCTCTCTCCTTTTATTCTCCTCCTCCACTCCTCTCCCCCAGATCGATGATGCCAGACTGTGGTCAATACTTCTCGATACCGCCACCACTTCCCTATTATCAGCCTCCCTCGTCCTTATCGAAGCAGTCTCGCGCCTGAGTCTCTGCGTTCATCTCATGCACCTCTCCTCCGTACCCCCTTCCCTCCGCCCTTCTCCACTCACTCGGTGATCTGGCCCTGGGCGCTCTCAGACAGGTTGCGGGGCATGGGGTAGTTGCCCGTCTGGATGGACGCGTTGGGTCCCGCCAGCGCTTTGAACAGGGCGTTGTCCGCCATCATCAGGGCCGTGGCGACCGTGTGGTAGCCCTGGTTGTTGAAGTACGCGGTGATCTCCGTCACCACGGCGCCACGGAAGGCGGCGCCCACCACGCAGCGCTCGTTGAAGGCCCCGCCCTCCCGCTCGGCCTGGGTCAGCACGTAATTTGTGAAGTCTGGAGGGAGAGGGGGGGGGTTGTATAGGAGAGGAGGAGAGGATAGGGGGATGAGGATTAATTACCTGGCTTTCATCTAAACCAGCCACTCAAACTGTGAGAGATACATATTTAAGGACTGGATTACTTTGAGCGTTTCCCCCTTAATTTTTTTTTAATAAAAGGCTTGACTTATCTAAATAGTACATAATTGGTTTAGGGTTTCTTCAAATAACCCCCCCCCCCCACACACACACACACACACACACACACCTGTGATGTTCTTCAGATGGGCCTGCTGTGCAGAGAGCTGGAGGTTGTAGGCGTCAGCCAGGGCAGCGGTCAGCTGTCCTGCCCCGGGCTCCAGGGCCACAGGCACCGTGGTGGGGCCGTAGCGGCCCAGCGCCAGCCGCAGCATGGGGGCGCTGTGGTGCCCGGGGAAGGAGCGCGCCACGGCCAGAGCCAGCACGGTAAACACCAGGGGCACCAGGAACTGGGCCACCATCACCTTCCAGTTCCTCCAGCTGTACAGCGCCCTCTTCAGGAACATGGCATAGAACTGCTGCATGTAGAGTCTGGCCTGGGGGGGGGGGGGGGGGGAGCGAGGGGGAAGAGAAAGGGTTTAACATAGGAGGCCTCCACCTTGCAGGAATGGTTTGACCCGCCCGGTCCCGGTGCCTCACCCCCGTGTTGAGCTTGATGTTGGAGCAGTCCTCGGAGATGAGGGTGCCGCTGTCGGTGAAATCGGTGACGTCGGTCATGCCGCTGATGCTGCTGGCGTCGTCCGTGGTCCAGTCGTGGGAGCGCCGTTCGTGCTGGTACTGGAGAGCGGGCAGTTGGATGGCCTGGATGTCCAGACTGGAGTCCACCAGCTTACCCACCCTGGAAACACACACACGCAAAATATAAAAGGACAGGAAAAAGTACAGCAAAAACGTCATGCGTGAGAAACGGTACAGTTCATGAAAGGGAAAGAAGCAGTTCTCATTCATTTACTCTTCTAGAGAAGCCATATCAAATCTAGTTCATTAGAGAGGCCCCATTGGTACTTCCTTGTGTGTCTGTCTTTAAGAAGACAATGATGACTGAATGAGATTGGGGGGGATTGGTGGCAACTGCTTCTTTTCTGGAAAATAACAAGGGAGCATTGGCAGCTGCAGTGGCCGTTTGTGGCTAGCACAGATTAATTAATTGGGTGGAAGATGAACATGAGTTTCGACAAGACAGAACTACCAAGTAGAGCTCCACACAGTGACAGGAAATGACTACTAAGTGTCACAGGTGACATTAATTAGAACTAACTGCACTTACTAAAAGGCTTAATTAATTCCGTAAAGGTTATTGTACAAGAGTTTTACTGTCCAAAACAGAGGAGCCTAGGGAGTAGTGAAGTCACAGACTCATGCCAAGCTTTGATGGATGCCTGTGTGTTTGTGTGTGTCTATCAGTGTACACGTGTGTGTGTGTGTGTGTGTGTGTGTGTACCTGAGGAAGACTTCCTCCATGGTGGTGACGGATGCTCCATAGCTAGCGATGCCCAGCTCCTCCCTGTTCATCTCCAGCTCTGCGAACAACAGCTCAAACCTGGACAGAGAAGGAGGGAGAAGGGGATCATTTTACAAGGGCCTGGCAAAAAACGTAGGTCATAATAGTGAACTAATCCAATCATGAGCGTGTCAGCATCAATTCCTAATTATTTAAAATGTTAAAAAATTTATCATTATTTGTATTATTCTATGTTTAAGTTTGAAATAAACAGAGAACATACGTTCATCCTTTGGTAAGAATAGTAGTCACAATTTCAACCTGTAGCTAACGTATTTGGGGGGATATAATATTCATAAACTGGTTTCCACAAAGAACCCATTTGAGGCACAAGCTTCTGACATGTTATGACCATGTTAAGAGTAAAAACTTTTTAGACATGTTACTTTTGTGATTAGTAATTAATTGGTTATTCTTTCTTAATTGGTCATATTTGGCAAGTAGTTCTCAATGAGGATACACTTATTTAGTAGTAATCAAATACCTACCAAGGAACTACCTTTGTACTAAATGTGCTATTACTTACTGCTTAGTTAATCTTGGTTCCATATTGGATAATAGTAGTTTGGTAGTAGTTTGGTGTTAATGTAGTACTACCTATTACTTCCTGCATAGCTACTCGTTAACAACGGACCTTTTTATTATTTTAAAGTGTTACCAAATACTCTACTGCCATCTTATGACACCATCTACTCTCATTCTCCTCATATGTTGAAAACATCCTCCAGAGCTTCCTTGAAAGCGGTCGATATGAGAATAGCAACTGATTTGAAGGGTTTTAGGGGAGAGGGATGACAAAGGTGATGCTGGGAGGGGGTAGGAGTGTGTGGATGAAACCTGTCAAGTAGTAGAGATCCGTTTTAATACCGTGTATTGTGATAAAAGGGCAAAAACACATTCCACCTTAACTCCCATTATGTTTAGTATGCCTTATCCTAATAATCCTTGTGTGTGTGTGTGTGTGTGTGTGTGTGTCTTACCGGCTGGTGCTCTCCTTGGGGAGGATGTAGGACAGCTCAGCGCCCGCGCTGCTCTCTAGCGTGGCGTTGGGAACGTACATGTGCACCAGGCGTGTGATCTCCGACACGTTGCACAGCGCGTCCTTCACGATCACCATGTGGTAACCAGCACCTGGAGGGTGGGGGGGCACTCATGAGTAAAGCCGTTCGTGAACACACGCATGTGCTGAAACTCTCAGCCCTGTCGTCCCCGCCGTCACCCTCCGTCCCGTCCCCTCACCGTATTTGTTCTTGAGGAAGAGCGGCGAGCCGCAGCACTGCAGCTCCCCGCCGGCCATGATGGCGATGCGGTCCCCCAGCAGGTCGGCCTCGTCCATGAAGTGCGTGGTGAGCAGGATGGTGCGCCCGCGCTTCTCCCCCTGCAGCAGGTCCCAGGTGGCGCGCCGCGCCGAGGGGTCCATGCCCGACGTGGGCTCGTCCAGCATCACCACCTGGGCGGAGGGAGGGGGGGGGGGGGGGGGTGGGGTTAGAGTTTGAGGGCGTGTGCGAGTGTGAGGGAGTCGGAGAGTGCATGTGAGAGGGTGTTTGGGTGAGAACGTTTAAGAGTGACACAACGTGTGTGAGTGATAAAGAGACAGACAGACAGACATGGTCTCTGACCTTGGAGTCTCCGATGAGGCCGATGCCGATGGACAGTTTTCTCTTCATGCCCCCAGACAGGGTCTTGGAGCGGGCCTGCCGCTTGTCCTCCAGGTTGAGGACATGGAGGATCCGGTCCACCTCCGCAGGGATCTTCTGCCGGGGGTAACCCTTCAACTACACACAACGGAAGAGGAGGGTGAAACGCTAGAAAGCTCAGCGGAGGCATCGGTCTCTGAGGGCCGGGGCGAGGCGAGGCGTGGCGAGGAGGAGCGTGTACCTGGGCGTAGAACAGCAGGTGCTCCCTGACGGTGAGGTTGTCAAACAGAACGTCATGCTGGGGGCACAGACCCAGACTGCGGCGAATCAGAGCCATGTCTTGGCAGATGTCATAGCCATTGATGTAGGCCCTCCCACTGGTAGGTGGGTACAGACCTGGGCGGACACAATTCAAGAGAAACCAACCACAACAAAAAACATTGCATGGTTATAGTGAAGAAAAACAGTCATAGCCTGTGTGAGAGTGTGTGTGTGTGTGTGTGTGTGTGTGAGTGTGTGCTCCCCACCTGTCAGCATGGACAGCGTGGTGGTCTTCCCGGCTCCGTTGTGTCCCAGCAGCACGGTGATCTGGCCCTCGAACATGTTCACCGTCAGGTCCTTGACAGCCTTCCTGGTCTTGCTGCCCAAAGTGAACTCCTGCCAAGAGGAGGCACCGCCACAACACAGAGACACGTCAGTCTGTTTCATCGTGCAAGCCTACGATCTCCTGTAGTGATGGAGACCTGTGCCCACCTTGGCCAGGTGTTTGATCTTCACCCCAGACACCAGTCCTGACGGCTCCTCCTCTATGAACTCCCCCTTCATAGCCTTCTCTGCATCCTCCTCTTCCTCCTTCTCATTCAGCAAGGCCATGCGAGGGCTGCTGCACCAATACGACGGCTGGGCAAAGAAGGACGGATGAATGGATATTTCGTTTCAAGAAATAAAACAATGCAGGACGTTTAAGCTGAATGTCTTTCTTGAGTCTTCGTGTGTGTGTGTGTGTGTGTCTCGATGTTGCTGCATGTGTGTGTGTGTGAGGCCAGGGTTGTGGCGGTCGTACCAGCAGGAAGAAGTACCAGGGCAGAGGGACTCCGTACTCCCCTGGGAACACAGCCTCCACGTACCAGGCCACCAGGCCGTACAGCAGCGCATCCATCAGGAGCAGCCCCAGCACCTGGGCCATGGAGAAGTCATCGTCCACCGTCACCGAGTCAAACAGGCTTGCCCACTGGATCCCCGTGCCTGGAGAGGAGGAGGGGCAGGTGGAACGGACAGGGCGGTACGTTCGAACGTTAGAAACATTTGTTTTTATTATTTGTCCAAGAGGCCAAAAAGGTGAAATGAAGAGCTCCAAAAAGATCGATTATTTAGCTGGTTCTCCAAAACGGACCTTTGCCCTCGAACATGCCAATGAGCTGGGCGCCCATGGCCATGGCCACGTTGGAGACGAGGCAGGCGGAGACCTTCTGGGCGTGGCTGAGCAGGTCGTAGCGAGGCCACAGGAACACGTACGGCAAGTAGCTCAGGAAGTACACAAACCCCCCGGCTGCCGCCGCCACGTTGGCTGGAGAGGAACGCCGGGAGGGAAGAAAATGTGGGGGAGGAAAAAACTGTTAAGGTCGGACTTTGAACAGGAAAAAGAACGTTTAAAACGGTTCCATGTGAGGTTGTACGTTTCAGGTTTTAATAGCTCATTTGTGTGCAAATGGATTCTTTTTGTCACAGAGGAAAACACACACACACGTATCTCATATACTTTGCCTTGTTTGTAAAGCACTTCATTCAACGTTTTGGGGCACAATGTATTTAAATCGTTTAAAACAAATAATCCAGTACTACATTGTTTACTAGTAGGATCTGGCTTTGCTATCTGATATTAGAAATGTACAGATATTAAAAGAAAGTACAGTAAGAAAGAGAGAGACAGGGAGATATGGACGCTATTCAGTCTTCGTGAAGGAATGTTGTGTTAGGCTGAACCAACATTTGACTTTTAGTTTTACAGCCAGGCATAATGATAAGGCCTGGCAACGCCATTGGTCTGCACCAAGACGGAATAGGCAGGGTAATAAAGAGAATTCAATTAACATAGGCTAAGCATTGATAGCAGACACAGACACACTTGAACAAACAAACTCAGATAGTGTCTCTCAGATACACACCCCAAAGGTCAAAAGAGGACAGTCGATAGAAACAACCAGATCAACCATGAGAGGCGTGTAAACGGAATACCCCAGCATTTCAGACCTAAACAAGCGAGACATTTCCCAATCACCTCTTGAGAAGAACACACTGATCATGAAGCTGAAGTTGATGGTTGCCACAGCAAAGACCAGCAAGAAGACAAAGACCAGTGTGGGGTCACTGTAGGTCAGCACTGCTCCGTTAGGGTGCACCTAGACAAGGCACACACACACACACACTTTGTTAATCCTGAACAAACTCCAGACTTTAGATTCCTTCAGGCATGCAACATTTTAGAAAAGGCATCCCTTTGGTGTAAACGCTGATGCTATAGGTCAGTAGTATGTGCTTCTTCTACACAGCTGTGTCCATCGCAGGGAGGAGAGTGTTTCTATTATTAAGTGTACTTCAATGACAGCATTGTCTCTGTTTGGGTGGAATGCCCCTCTGCACCTGGGAAGGACTCTTACCGTGACACACAGGAGCACAGTGACGAAGAGGATGGAAATGGAGAGGAAGAGGAAGAACATGAGGAACCAAGCACTCCAGTGGAGCCAGTTACTCAGGCCCATCATCCGCATGTACTCCTGGAAACACACACACACACACACAGTTAGCTTGGCACGGTCGACGCTGACACACACAGTCTTTCACATCCGAGCACAATCCGTCTCCAACTCGGACCCCCTTTATCCCCTGCACACGAACACACGTTACGCAGTCCCTCAACTCCTTCTCTTTTTCCCTCTTTGCGTCTCGAAAACACCCCCACCTTGAGCTTCCTCTCCTTCTCCTGCACCACGGCGCGGACTATGTTGAGGGAGGTGTACGTGAAGCTGAGCACCAGCAGCAGGGGCAGCTGGTTCTGGATGGCCAGGATGAAGACGTCGTAGATGTAGGCGGGGTAGGGGAACCGGGACAGCACCACCTTGGTCTGGCCGAGCAGGGCGGCCGCGCCGCTGCTGCTGAAGGAGCGCATGATGGCCCGGTCCACGGCATGCTGCACCGACAGGAAGCCCTCACGGTGGTAGCCTGGGGTGGAGGAGGAGGAGGGGGGGGGGAGGGGTTACTTCTTCTAATGGTCCTTTCCACAAGGGGCTTTCCCTCTCCTCAAAACGAACATTTCACACTGACAGTTTTTGTGCAATCACATGAAAAGGACAGTCTAGGAGGAAACTGAAAAGAAGGTGACTGAAAGCAGAGGCCTCTTAAAGGTCCCATGACATGCTGTTTTTGGATGCTTTTATATAGGCCTTAGGGGTCCCCTAATACTGTATCTGAAGTCTGTTTCCCGAAATTCAGCCTTGGTTCAGAATTACAGCCAGTCTGTAGCTTTAAATGCCATGAGGAGGAAAGAGGCGGGGCTAACTGCCATGCTTCGGTCGTTTGCAAGCCATGATGTCTCTCGAGGAAAAAACGATATCGCACTTGCACGGTAGTAGCTCATTTTCTCATTGGAGGGCCAGATTCTCTGGGCGGGCAAAGCAAAGAAAGGGGAGGTAACCTTTACTCTTATGACGACATAAGAGGAACATTTTCAAATTGGGAGCGTTTCATTTCATTAGGCAGAGAAGAATACCCAGGGCTTGGTTTACACCTATCAAAATTTCTAGCCACTGGTGGACCAAAGGCAGGCTAGGGGAACTCATATTAATGTTAAATAACCTCCTAAAGTTACATTTTCATGTCATGGGACCTTTAAGAACCACCTTACATGTTTGGTTCTGAATCTACATTCATGGATTTGTTGTTGTCTTGCTGTTATTGGCAGACCTGGGGAACGTAGCAATGTAGTGTTAATGCAGCAGACATACAGACAGACAGACGGACAGTAACATCCGACAGACAGAGGAACTTTGGATAAGAGTGGAGGGTGAAAGGTTCTATGGGCGTGACAGCTGACAAGGTCCAGTTCCTACAAACACCCAGCCCACCAGCCTGTAACAACCCTGGCTCTGCCACCTCAAGATAAGGCCACTTCGTTGAACGCCAAGCCCCCTGACAGCCAGCGTGTGTCAGAAGAGAGATCCTATTGTACTCGGAGTACAGTATACATATGTAGAACTACTGGCTCTTACATTTACATTTAGTCATTTAGCAGACGCTCTTATCCAGAGCGACTTGCAGTTGTACAGGGACATTCTCCCCGAGGCAAGTAGGGTGAAGTGCCTTGCCCAAGGACACAACGTCATTTGGCACGGCCGGGGATCGAACCAACAACCTTCTGATTAATAGCCCGACTCCCTAACCGCTCAGCCATCGGACCCCCCCAAGGCTCTTGCCATTGCCTCAGCCAAAAAAATGACAGTTTTTGTTAACAGTAGGGAACTAATAGGTGCCTTCAGACTGCTACATGCTTCTGTTACCTCTCAGCCTCTGGGCGTTAAAACAGAGTTCATACATCCTGATTGCTGTCAGGCGTGACTCTACCTTTCACTTTGTGTGCGCGCGCGTGTGTGTGTGTGTGCACGCACACGTGTGCGCACGTGTGCCCGTCCATGCTCACCGGGTGTGCCCCCCTGGAGGTCGTACTGCTCCCTGGGCCCGGGCATCTGGAACAGGGGGAAGAGGCTGAGGGTGTGCCAGTCCAGGTCATTGTTGGGGTTGAGCTCAGACTTCTCCTTGGGTGGGGCGTTGAGAGGGGTGTAGGTGAAACGCAGGTGGTAGCTCACCTGCACCCCAACAGGAGCGGGAGAAGAGGTGCGATAGGAGAAGGGGTCAAAGAGAGAAAAAGTGTACTGAGAAATGATCTTCCACAAAGGGTAGACAGTGAGGTCCTTTAACAGGCTTCAGACTGACAGAAGGTTAGGTGCAGTCAAGTGTGTGCTACCCGTCACACAGGAAGAACCACTGTGTGTGTGCAGTTAAACGGGTCCTTTGTCCCCGTCTCACTTCCTGCTTAACAACACCACCAGCTCTCGATATCCGTTTTTAAAGATCTGTTTTTACAATGCGTCGATGTATTCAAATGCTCAAACCTCTCTAAGACGTTTCATGAGGTTTTATTGAAATCACCTCGGGGCCATAAATAGGTGCAACACCATTTCAAAGGTTTCTGTTCGACCTCACATCTCTCACCTCTAAATTTACCATTCCCTTCCCCGAAACTTCCTCTTAAACACCAGTAAGTAATGGCCTCCACAATCCTCTACTGTTCAGTGGGTAATTAACTAGTTATACTAAAATCTGGTTAAATCCTCTTTAGGTAGCTGTCCAGTCTAGTACAAGAACCACTAGGGTCGTGCTGACCTGTAGAGGGAGGGGCTCATCGTCGTGGGTGAAGGGGTGTTCAAACACCACGGCTGCCAGCACCTTCCCTGCCAGGGGGTCGTTCCTCACAAACTCCTCAAACTGCTCCTCTGTCTCAAAGCCGCGCACTGTTGGCCACAGGGACACACACACACACACACACACACACACACACAAGCACACACACACACACACAAAGACATTGGTTGAAGTGTGAATACAACTTCTCTAACAGCAGGTTTTCACATCAGGCCTGCAGACTCAATCTCTTCTTTTCCTGATTCTAAATCACAAAGAGCTCTGCAATGTCGTTGTTAAACAAACCCATTCTCATACATTTCTTGGTTAAAAACACACAACATCATAGGCAGCAAACAGACCTCAAAAGTAAATCAATACAAGTCAAAAGGTAGGGTGGTGAGGCTCTTGACTGAGTCTTATTGACTGACCATACTTACATCACTAGATTTGGAAATCAGTGGTAATCTTGTCACAAGTGAAGGTATTTTGAGGTCTAGACAAAGCATGTCTAGACTGGAGTGAAGGGCAGTTTCTCACACACCACACACACACACACACACACACGAGTCACTCTAGGGTCAGCAAACATGTCAAAACATGCAACACACACACGAGGGGCCGTGTAGGCCATAATTCAAACTCGACCCTCATACACTGAAATACACTCACATTCACTACTGAACACCTATTTAATGCACATACAGGGCTCCTACAAGTGGGAAATGTTTTAATGTATTCGCCATTTGCAGTAAGCACAAGTAGAGGTTGTGGTTTTGACTGGTACTGTACATTGGTATTATCGGTTCTGCTCCTCTGGACTGTTTCCTTGACAGACCAACCAGTCGAAGGTTGTGGTTTTAAATCAGAATTTTTCCATAATTGTGACATTATATTGTAAGTGTGACATGGTGAGCCTTGCTTGTGCCCCTCCTCATCTTAATCCTCACTTCTCCAAAGAAGCCATCTGAATTATTGAGTGTGTGCTGGGATCTTAGAGGACAGGTTCAACAAGTGTGTAATTAGAATATGGCCTACTTGCTGTCTGCCTCTATCAGTGACAGAATACCTGTCTGCCTGCATACCCATCTGTCCTTCATACTAACCAGACCATGCCTAGTTCATTCCATACCATACCTTCTCCTGCTGGTGTGCGTGAGGGCTCTGTGGGACCAGACTAACAGGCTATGGAAGGATGGGTGAGAGAGCAAGATAAGCAAACAGCCCCCATGTCTCCTTTGCAAAGGAGAAAACGAGTTCATCCCATCCCAGTTCAACCGAACCTGTGCTCCTTTGAGGAAGGTACACATGGAAAGTCAAAAATGGAAAGTGTGCCAGATCCGACATATGACCTCTGACCCTTTGCCGCCCACCCACCGGAGCTGATGGAGTTGAGGCTGCGCCGCACATCCTCTGCCACCCGTCGCACCACACTGGCGTTGCCTGGAACGTAGGCCAGCTGGAAGGGCGCACTGGGGATTTTGGGAAGACTGTCCACGGAGAAGCTTTCGTACACGGTGGCATTGGGGTAGTTCTTGAAGGGGATGCGCTGGCGGAGCACGATGAGGATGGCGGAGAAGAGGAGCGGCAGGGCGATCTCCACCAGAGTCACCAGAATCTGACGCTTCTGTAGAGGGGGGAGAGAGGGGGGAGAGGGTTGAATCATGAAATGTAGACAGGAAGAGGAGGAGGAGGGTCATAAAATCATCTCTGTCCGAGAAGTGATCTTGCACTGTGCGGTATTGTGTTGTTGTCACTGTGTCCTATATTCTGTATTTCCATGTATTATGATGGATTGATTGTTTTTGTTTTTTTCATACCTGGCTGCAACCAAATTTCCTCTGTTGGAAATATAAAATTTTACATGAAATACATGTTTAAAAGAAAGGGAGAGAAGACAAAAAGGCAGAGAGTGGCAATGAGAAGTTAGGTCAATGACTGGGACACTGTTTCATCTGCAGGTGAGTGTGGATATTAAACCTCACAGTTGCAACAAAAGGCACGAGTGTCTGCCAAGTTTACTCCAGTGTGTCCAATAACCTCAGGAATCTGCCCTTAACAAACAAGCATTACCTTTTTTTTTAATGGGTGACTAATACATAAAGGATCACAGTTCACTTGTTCTCACTGCCGTCTTGCCATCTTTAAGTGGTTACACTTGACAGTGTATTTTAAAAGAGCCTTTACACACAGTTTCTGTAAATGCCTTCCAAGGATGAGTGATTGGATTACAGGCATTCTAGGTCTATGCCTTATCTCAATTGATGTAATCATGGCTGCACAAAAACTTAGGTGTCTGAGGTACTGTCACTTATGTAAACATCACAGCTTAGCTGAGCCTATGAGTGATAGGGGGGAACAAGTTAGTGTGTGTGTGTGTGTGTGTGTGTGTGTGTGTGTGTGTGTGTGTGCGCATGTGGGTTGAGCACACAGAGACAGTCAGGCCTGGCCACTTCCCAGATGTCTCTAGGACCCAGGGCAGACTTAGATTCAGGTCCACAGGGAAAACTACACAGGCAGCACAACATGACACTAGCTACACAGCCTAGAGTCACTTGATACAATTTACAGTATGGTCTACAACCCTCTTCCCGAAGAGCTATCTTCCTTGTAGGTTGTTGCTCAAACAAAACTAGCAAACTTGACAGCAATAATTAACTAGTTGATGTGTTGAATCAGGTTACTTCCTGCACAACTGGGCTTCAAGCAAATATCTATAGGAAGGTAGTCCTCTACGAACAAGTTACCACACATTACAAAGAGAACAAGCATTAAAATTAAACTACAACTTATATGAATACTAGATGGGCATTTATAGAGCATGAAATTAAGACATACCACCAGACAATAACAGCAATAGATGTACCACATAAAGATTATCACCAGTTACGTAAGCCATTCAGCCTTAACTGCTTTTATAAATGGGACTATACAACCTATTTAGCACAATAGAATTATTTTAGGACAACACAAATCCTATTGGTTTACCAGTGATGTAAAAAAGTGCAGCTTTACAAGGTTGAATTGGTGAAATGTTTATTACACACTTACATTATAGCCTCTTAGCTCAAGTAGGCCTACAGAAGTTTTGACCTCTTTTCAACATTCCTCCCACTCTGAGTGTCCCAAGAAAAGTATTTTGGGAATTCTATTTCCATTGGTCAGTTTTATACGTCTCACCTCGATTAACTCTCTAAAAAACAAAACCATCCTTCCTTTGGAAAATAAAACCATGGATGTGATATGACAGGACTGGTATCTTTTGTGTGGAGTGCTCAGTCTTTAACCCATCCAGCCATGCTAGACGTTAGATTGTGATCAACGAGAACGAAATGAGACAAATAGGTAACCTTTTAAACAACTCAAACACAGGGGGGGGGGGGGGGGGGGGGCTACAGTACCTTACGTGACCCTCCGGTGCCTGCATCTCAGCTAAGACACACAGCCCCCACTTCCTTCCTGCCTGCTCTCACAGGAGTTTCCTAGCAACAGCCACAACTGGAGCAGTGGGAGTGGGTAAAGGGTGATGGAGCAACAACATTCTCCGGGACAGACTAGCCAATCAGATCGGCAGGCTCCTCAGTTTGTGTTAGTCTGTAGTGAGCTTGCATTGTGCAACCACCAGCCCAGATAAGTCGTGTGAGTACATGCTGTATGAGCCTACAGCATTGATACAGAGTAGCTATGCGAAACCACAAAGATACAAGTTAGCTTATAAGCAAGTTGAAAGCAAATATTGAATGACTTGTGAAACAAATATTCATGTTCTATCTTCCTGGGGGTAAATATCCCAACCTGATGCATTTCAGCATCCCTTCAATGGAAGGTTTCCCCATTTCAAGTGGAGCAGATGAGGCAAAGAACATCAGTTATTAGTTATATGAATTATATTATATGTAACACTGACAAACAAGTTATAACTGACAAGTAACTCAACAAGTTAACTGAAAACATGCAGACCCCACAAGGAGGCTAACCTTTGAACTTGTCATATGATGCAACTATTTTTGGAGACACTACACAGCATGTCATGTGAAATACTTATCAGCAAAAATTGAATGTTGTGGAGGATTGCCAAATGACATGATCTCCTTATGAGCCGGTAACAGCCAGTAAGAGCCTTAGACACAAACTGTTATACATACCTTGCTCAGCCCATGTCATTGCAAAAGACAGAATAACAGCTGCATTATCTCAAATCATGCAAATATTCACAGCTAACAATACAATGGGAACAGTGACACTGTACTGCACATTAGAATACTGCTACACAGACTAGTGTAGCAGTATTCGTAGAAAATATGACTGTAATCCAATACGCTAGGACAAGTTTCACAAAAGATCACAGTAGAGATGAAAATACAGTCTCATGTCCCGTTTTTCTACGCCCCTTCCCATAGAAACCCACCTGCTGAATGTAGTTCTTCCACAGCAGTAGTCCAAACTGCCGGATGATTGCCATTTTGAGAGGAGAGTGGCCGAGAACTACAGTACCTGGCCAGGGAAAAGAGAGCAAGACATTGAGATAGGCCATGTTCCAGATTAAACAAACGACACAGATTTGAGAAAGTTCTTACAGAGTTCACACACAGACCGATCCTCCTGCTTCTGAAGAGCGGAACACCCTGCTGACCCTGCACCAACTTTCATTCGACAATACCAGCAACATAGACCTTGAAACCTAGGCTAAACACAGGGAACTGGAAGTTAGCACAGGACAGCTTCCCAGTTGGTTCAAATTATTGTAAGTCTAAACACTGTGTCGAGACAGGTTTTGTGTGTGTCAAATAGGGTCAGAAGAATTGATGACAGCATTATGCAAAGTGAACTTCAAATGAAACAGGTTTATCACCAGGCCTGTTGAGCAAAGTGGGGGCCAAAGGGAGTCAAACCAGTTGGACAGGATACTTGACAATTCAGACTTACAATAAGTTTGAGTAGTAACAATATTTTGCTGCTTCCTGCACAGGGAACGCCAAGACTCAAGACCCATCTCTTCAAAAAACAACAACACCTGGCTTCCTGCTCCACTAAACCTCTAAATCATTGAACTTTCCCCAAATGTGGTTGTATGTATGGATATAAAATGTAAACGGATAGCCATCCTCCTGTGATATGCAGCCCACAGAGCTACCCTATCCAGTCAAGAACGCAAATATTGTTTGCCTTTACTTGCAGCTGGGTTTTCCTGCAGCCATGAAAGCTATAAATTCCCCCAAATTGATGACAAAACACTTATGTAGGCTGGCTAGATGGCAGAGTGTGTTATATATCCTTATACCCTGTCAGGAAGAGCTTTTATTGAGAGCCCATTGGATTACACCAAATGTATTTTAGGTATAAATCAGTTGATTGCATTTTCTCCAGACGAAGACTGCCTGTTGGGATAGAAATAGTGTCCTTTTGTGAATGGCTGTTTTAGAAACATAAAAAGGGGAGTCTAAAATAACCTTTAAAATTTGTGCCAATGGTCTTATGCCAATAATAATAGGTCACATTTTAAGGATGGTACAGAATTAAAAAAGAGGTAAGATCATGTGGCATCATCTGTCTAATTAAAGATAATGTGTTCACTGTGTCATTGTTCATGAGTGATCTAATAAAGCCAATAAACAACCCACTGACCATCAATGAGAAATACTAGTGCCATTGATTTGCAGGATGACTACATTTCATTCATTAAAAGTTGAAGGCCCAGTTCTATTTCAGAAGAACATTTTCAATGGGATGACAAATCTCTACTTTTAAACAATATAAAACATATTTTAAGGACAAAATAGGAGTAAAACAACAGTAGAATATATAAACAAATAATTGCCACTGTAAGCAACTACTCATAATAATCCAGTGTTGATATCAAAAGACCCATGGTGATAGGAAGCTCATGAAATCTGATAAAACTGTAAACTAATTTATATGTATTCCATGGAATAATACACCCATTTCGTTTTTTCGAAACTACGCCTGCCAATCCTGTCTGTTACCGCTGCAACATAATATCCTTGGCCTAACTGATTGGACAAAAGACACGCCTGTCAATTCCGAGGATTCTGGCGATGCGAGGGACCTAAACAAAGATTTTTCCATAAATTAACCTCGTTGCTTTTTCTTGAATAGTCTAAAAACATTGTATTATATTTTAAGAATTATACATTTCCATAAACAGCACTACATTACCTTAAGAGAGCAGTATCGGCACATGAGCTTCATGAGGTATCCTTACTGTCGGCGGATTCTGTAGCCTATTTTCTCATTTTTTACACCAATAACATTGATTTATCTCTGATTCTTCCTTCACTGGAACCCTCGCGGATGCATTACTGAATGTAAAGCGGTTGAAGTGGGAATTACGTGAAACTTTTGTTCCCTAAACGGCAGCTAGGAAGGCGATGACATTGCACCAGGCACTGGGAAAGCCTTCATTGTACAAATGCAGCCACGATCGTCAACAAACGCAATCACGTGACCAGACGTTTGACGACAGTCACGTGATTTCACAGCTGTTTGCGATTTGTACAATTCTTCATGTGATTGTGCTCGAAGTATGGGATGGAAGACAGAAATGTTCTGGTTTAACACTCACAATGAGCAGCGCTTGAAAAATATATATTTTACGTTCCTTTTAAAAACGTATTCATTAGAATGTATGCGTTTTTAGTGTATGTTCTGTGTAACAAATCAAATCAAATTTATTTGTATAGCCCTTTTTACACGCAAGCATGTCACAGAGGGCTTCACATATGCCCATAGAACTGCCCCTCAACCAACCTAAACCCTCAAGGAAGACAAGGAAAAACTCCCCAAAAAACTCAACAGGAGAAAAAATGGAAGAAACCTTGGGAGGAGCAATTCAGAGAGGGATCCCCTCCTCCAGAGACGGTTGGTGAGAGAGAGGAGCAGAACACAGGCTAAACATAGTCATACAGTGTCGATGGGTTTTTAAAACACCAAAATCCATTATTCAACTTTATAGATGTAGGACAGGACCGGGAGACTCCAGCGTTGGCTGACCGACGACCAGGCAGGTGCTGACAACTCAAACCCCCCACACCACAAGGGATGTGTGTGGGGGGGGGACAGAGAGAGGAGAGCAGGGATTAGAGAATGCCAGGAGCAGCTAACAGTTACAGTCATAATAGAATGAGATCCCCACCGGTCAAGTGTGGACTGGTGCAGCAATTTAACAGAGCAAAAAAGGGGAATTTGATGCAACCCCACACACCAAGACAGCGACAGCCCCCCTCATTTGGAACATGAAATCTGTTCCAGGGGAAGAGAACTCTAAAATAAGTTATACTTAAAGAATAAGGATGGAAACAACCCGTCCCCCGTTGCCTCCAACTAGTAACATACTTACCTTTAACAGTCGTAGAATTGACTAAACAATAACGTTTTTAACCTAATTTTAAATGTCGAAACAGTATCAGACTCCTTAATTGAGACGGGTAATTTGTTCCAGAGAAGAGATGCTCTATATGAGAACGCCCTACCTCCAGCTGTTTTTTTCTTAATTTTGGGAACCACCAGATAGCCGGCATCTTGAGATCTAAGTGTCCTTGCGGGGCAATAGGGTGCATGGAGACCGGAGAGGTACAGTGGTGCCAATCCATGCAGAGATTTGTAGGTTAGTAGTAGAACTTTGAAGTCAGCTCTGGCTTGGATAGGGAGCCAGTGTAGAGAGACAAGAGTAGATGTTATGTGATCAAACTTTCTTGTTCTGGTCAATAGTCTAGCAGCAGCATTTTGCACCCGCTGTAAATTTTTTAGGTGGGTAATTGGGAGGCCAGAGAACAACACATTGCAATAGTCCAATCGGGACGTAACAAATGCATGTATTAGTTTTTCGGCATCATCCTTTGAGAGAAATTTTCGTATTTTGGCAATATTACGTAGATGTACAAGTAACAAGTAAATTAGAGGGCTGAGAAATTCCAAGTCCTTTGTCTTGTTTTAATTAAAATAAAAAAAATACATTCAGACATTTCAAATAGACATGTAAAAAGTACATTTAAACATTTTTGTAGACAGTTTACTGGACTATTTGGAATTCAGCAATAACAATTTCAAGTAAAGGCAGCTTGTCACAGTCTTTTTTTCCAACACCTGAAACATTTACTGTACATATTTACATATTACCAGACAGCAAGTGTGTCAGAACATTTTAAAAAGTATTTACAGTCAGTCTCAAAACATCAACGGACATGTGTCAGCTGTGTCTAGAGTTGCTGTAAATCTACAGTACTTTTAAACTCTTATCAAGCAACATTTCGCCTTTAGTGTCTCCACCTCCATTTCTCCAACAGAAGCCAAAGCAACTCCACTTGATAATACATATAATAGTAGTTGATTGTTCAAGCGTAAGCAAATGTTGCCATTAAACATTTAAATTCAGTCGAGTTTGTTCTGCTTTGATGACAACAAAAGTGCTGGACTAAATTTAAGATGGACCCAAGGGAGAAAGGTTGAGCAACTCATTGCTTCTTACTGGGACTACATGTTTCACAGACTAAACAATAAACACTTAACATCTCAGGCTTCACATCTCTAAAACATTCAGCTGACAATGCTTATTAGTGGTCTATAAAAAGCTGTTTAGTGTCGAACAAGAGTTCAACTAAAATGAACATGATGTACCTGTAAGGGCACTTTGTATACTTACCAAACTTGTAAGTAATACATATACATCAATACATAACATACATCCTACAACAGCTCAATGTATTTAGTCTTTTACGCCACTGACACATATCTGACCCATGGAAAGTTCCATGGAGTACCTTTGGCTTGTGTACAATTCGATGAAATGGGAAAATGACAGGTAACAGAAACTAAAAATCACACTTTTAGCCGGAGAAAAAAAACCCTAACCTGAACTACAGAGTAGTCTTTTTCTTTGGACAAAAATGTGAAGAGAACCCTGAAGAACAGTGCATATCAATAACCTTTCCTTATTGAGGAATAGTGATGTGGTTCTTATAACATAGCCATGTTACTAATAACTTAGAACATGTCCCGAGGTTTCCTGTTCAGAGGTCACTGAATGATGAGATACAAAATAGCTGCTTGTTTCAAAAGTTAGCGTACAGCAAGATGAACTGCAATGTAACAGTGTCAAGTCCAGTGGTTTCAATACTGAGAAATTCATGAAAGTTATTGAACTATGGGGAGATAGACACACGCATAAGAGGCTGTCAACATGTTTCACGTAAAACTAAAATGACACAACAAATAATAATAAGGCTGGGGTCTGGTTCATATGACCGGCTTTGTTCTTTTTTTCCTTTCCCTTTCGTTAAAGCTTCCAGGCTCCTGGTGGTCCGGAGGGTGAGGCAGGGTCAGCTGACATCAGTGCAGGACACTGACTGGCTGACTGACGTCAGGGAGACATCCAGTCTGTTCTTCACTCCATGGGCAGTCAGTCAGCCAGCCAGCCAGTCAAAACACTTATAGGCTTAGAAACCCAACACTGGCAGCATACACCTCCACATCTTCATCGTCCTCCTCCTCCTCTTCTTTCTCCATCTCTCCTCCGCTGTGGGCGGCCGCATTCTTCCTCTTCACCTGCCGGCGGGCGGCGCACCTGGGCCTCTGCATTGGCACCAGCAGACGGAAGCCCGGCACGGCGTGGGCCGAGTGGGAGGCGGGGTCGGGGGGCACGGCCGTGAAGGTGCAGGGCATCAGCGTGGAGGTGGTGGAGGAGGGGCTGGTGCTCTGGACGGACGAGTATCCAGAGCTGGGCTCGTTGGAGAAGACGAGGGGCTCCCGGGGTCTCCTCCTGGCGCTACACTGGCCATCCGCTGCCTTTTGCTTGCCGTCCTGGCAGAAGCTGTCCTCGTCGCTGGAGAGGGCGCGGCAGCGGTGCTCCCTCTCCGCTGGCTCGGTCTCCAGGTGGACGGCCACGGCGGAAGCTGAGAGGGAGAGGAAACAGGAAGTTCACGGTTAACAAAAGAGTGTTCCAGCCAACCAAATCCTGTTACTTTCTATCTGCTGTGCTTTCTACTTGTACCATTTGTATGTCGCTTCGGATAAAAACTTTGTTGGTTCTGTGCGTCATCGCTGAATGTATTTACATTTTATCCATTTAGCAGACGCTTTTTTCCATAGCTTAGGAAGAGGCCATTGATTGATTTCGCTATTTTGCAAGGCCCGGACGCATCGGCCCGGGTTTGATTCCGACTTGGGCCTTTACTGCATGTTTTCCCCTCTCTCGCACCTACATTTCCTGTCTATCTCTTAACTGTCACAGTCCAATACATATGTATCATATACCAAAATGATATCTTTAAGTCAGATCTACTACTTAACTTATCACAGTGGCTCAGATCAGGACTATAAGGCATGTAGTCGATAACATGAAACGGAGGCATCTCCCTCCTCTCTACCCCTCCACTTACTCTCTGCGTCTTTCTCTCCCTCGCTCTCCCCCTCCTGATCGCCCTCGTAGCCCGAACAGGAAGTATCCAGGCTCCAGTCCAGGATGTCGCCGACCAGCGTCTCCTCCTGATTGGACAGCTCGGCTGTGGGCGTGGCCACAAAGCTGCCTCGGTGGGCCTGCAGGCAGTCCTCTCGTCTCCTGGGGAAACAAAACGGCAAACCGGTGCGGCGTTCACAGAGCTGGTGCGGCTGTCGTGGTGAAAACCCAGGAGTGTGACTGTGTACGTGTGTGTGTGTGTGCGCTTGCACTCGTGCAGGTGTGAGCCACCAGCCCCACCTCTTGCTGTGGCTGGCTGGTGATGAGAGGAAGGTGTAGGCTTCAGCCAGCTGGGCCGTGGGGCTGGGGGGGAGCAGCTGAGGCTCCCCCTCCGGGACCTCCAGGATCTGACACAGCTCCTTGAAGTCGATGACCTGGAGGGGACCACAGGGGGCGGGGGGGGAGATGAGGCGCTAGCCCAGCTGAACATGGTGGAAACCCTTAACTTTTGTTACGGTAACCAAAAGCGGTCGCCAGGGTTAGGCCTCATCATGTAGCGTGTGTGTGTGTGTCTCACCTTCTCTTTGCTGATGTGCTGGTAGGCCTCATCCTCAAAGCGCTGCTTCACCCCTGTGAGAGACACGTGTCGGTAGTCCTTGGGGATATCCTCACTGAAGCTGAAAAAGAAAGAAAGAGTTGAGATTGAAATCCACCCTGCCATTTCAGTTATTGTCGAACGTAAAAGTAAATCTTGTGGCTTGTCTATTTGGGAGTGGGACGAGGCCCATAAATGCGGTCTTCGATCTGGTCTGACTCACCCTGCAGCATGCTTCCGACTCACTCACCCCCTCCAACACACACACACCAGCTCCACCTCCACATCACACGCACACACCCCTCTGCCTCCCACAGTACTGTTTAGAGCCTCTAACTAACTGCCCGACACCACGCATGTGTGTGCCGGAGGCCTCTTTCCATCGATCCTCTTATTGGTGTTAACCACGCAAACAAAGTTTACCATTTGACGTAGAGCATCACAGTCCACAGCACCAGGTACTGCTTGGAGAAGCCCGTGTAGTCGGCCAACTGGCTGGGCCAGAGGGGAGCTGTGGAGAGAGGGATGGAAGGAGGGAGAGAGAGGGATGGAGAGGGATAGGTGGGAGAAAGGTCAGACTAGGGTCAAATATGCTCACATCTATAATGGTGTGTGTGTGTGTGTATTAGCATGCGAGAGCGTCTTGTCGGGCGCGTACCGTAGTGGTGCATGGCCCGCGTGAGGAGCAGCGCGGCGCAGGCCAGCGTGGCGTGCCGCGCCGCGCCCAGGGAGGAGTAGAGCAGCGACAGCTCACAGATGTAGCTGAACAGGTGGAGGCTGCGGCGCTCCATGGGCAGCAGGGACATCAGCACCTCTCCGTAGTCCAGCAGGGTGGGGCTCTGCGGGGGGCACATCACCTCAGTTCATACATGCAACGCTGACACGCGTCGGAGCGCGTGGCCGTGGCGACTGTACGAAAGGACGCTTTGGATTGATTGCGAAGCGTTTGCACATTGATTTAGCGTTAGCGCACGGACGGCTAAATGGGCTCGGCACCCGTTTGAGTTCAAGAAAATGTGTTCGAAGCATGCGCGTCCGTCCGTCCGCTCACCCTGATCTTGCCCTCCAGGACGGCCACCACCTCGCCCATCATGCGGACCAGGTCCTCGTACTTGTAGGTGTTGTCTGTGAGCCACACGGCCTCGCGGATGGTCAGGATGTCCTTGCTGACGTAGCTGTGGAGACGAGACAAACCGCGAGCTTCAGAAAGAGGCCGATGGGAGGAGAATGAAGACGATGATGACGTGCCAGATCCTAGAGACACGGGCGGTGTCTGCAGCCTCACCGCGTGCACACCACCATGCAGGCGATGCCCAGCAGCTGGAGGCGGGCCTTGGGCACCGAGCGCAGCTCCAGGTAGCGGTCCACGCAGCTCACGGTCACGTGCAGCGTGAGGCTGGAGAAGTCCTTCATGGTGGTCACCTCCACCAGCCAGTCCACCAGGATGTACCTGGACGCGCGCACAGAGAGAGAGAGACAGATGTCACACGCTGGCCCACGGAGAGAAACGGGAGACAATGGAGAGGGTATGCTTGCGTGTTCCCCTGTGAGGTGTGGCGCAAACTCAGTGGTGAACGACTATCTACATTTAGTCATTTTAGCAGACGCTCTTATCCAGAGCTACTTCTTGCCGGGCCGTTATGAAACAGCCTTCCAAAAAGGGAGTGTAACGCTCATCTCTAATCCACAAATAAAGTAACTCTAGCACTCTGCCACGACAACAAACCATCCGCAATGGATGACAGCGGTAACAAGTCCAGTTAGTCAGAGAATGCTAAAAGCCCAACGCTAAACCGCTTAAGAGTTGTGCGACGCCGGGCGGCCTACCTCATGGTGTCCTTGATGCCTGGCCGGAGGGTCTCGTCGCTGCCGTGGCGAGGGGTTTGGGGGCTGGCGTGGAAGAGCTGGGCCACCAGGTCGGCACAGGCCCGGGCCTCCAGGCCCAGGGGGTTCCCACTGCTGCACACCTTGGCCAGAGACAGCTGCCAGAGAGGGGAGGGGACGGGCAAGGAAGAAGGGGTTGAAAGAAAGGGAGATGGATAGACGAGATCGGAAGTGACAGAAAGGTGGAGAGAGAAAGATCACGGTCATGCCAATGACAGCCAGCTAGATAGGCCAAGTTTGATACCCCTGTGTACCAGCTGTGCCAAAATACACGGATCTGTCTCTCAAATCTAGAATTATTAACTCTCTCCCTGGCGATAACATCTCCACGGGGAAATATTGTGGAAAAGATATCGTCAAGACGAAACAATAACTCCATCCATCCATCCATTCATGATGACTCTTGATAATAGCCTTTTCGAAGGCAGCTGTCATGGGCGGCAGACAACCACTCCCCCCTACCCTGCTCACAAGCAATGAAGACTGACAAGGATGCCATTATAAAAAGACTATAAATAACCAGGGGACAAAACACTTGACAGTGAAGACAATCGATGGAGCGAGTGGCATTGTCTGAGTGTGTGAGTCAGAGGGGAAGAGGAGACCAAGTCCCTTCATGTCATGCCTTTAGAGAAGGAAACCTTAGATAATTGGCAAGGAGTACTTGAGGGTTTGTACACACACACACAAACACACACCTGTGCTTCCCAGCATCCTTTGGCTGCGTAGTCCCTGAGGGTTCGTACACACTGGAGGTACCTGCCTGGGTCTGATGACTGGGGAGTGAACAGTCAGTGACAGAGAGACAGTACGAGAGACAGAGAGGAATGGTGGTTAATGGTGGATTTCATATCAAACACACACACGAAGTGACTTGCAACCAAAACGAATTGTTCGATAATCCGTCGTGAGAAATGCCTTTCTTTAAGGGACAGACATTAAAACAGAGTGTCTTTAATGTAATAACATGTCATTTTTGGGGGGGTTATACATCTCGGGTCTTCTGTCTGCCCGTGGGCCTTGGTCATAGTGAGGCCAGGCTGTACTCACTGCAGACTTGCGGTTGTGCTCCCACAGCATGTAGGAGCTCTGCAGACAGCCTGCCTGGGAAGACTCCTCCAGCATGGGCAGAGCCTCCGCCTGCCTGTCAGCCTCCTGGAACACACACACACACACACACACCACGAGCGGTGAAACTCCACCCTGACACGCAGTCGTCTTCGAACAGTAGCACGTTCATTAATGTGACAGGCACACGCTGATATGCAAACGTGTTGTGAAATGGGTCTTTTTTTAAATGGGGATATGGGCAAGAGAAAAACTAAATCACACGGTAGTTGAGCAGTTGGTCCACTATCATGACAGGAGGGTTATCCAACATTAATCAAGCCAGCTAATACAGATGACTAATCAAACTGCTTAGGGTAACAATCGGATCACAAGCTAATTGAAACTAGTGTTTCAAACCCAGCCAAACACAAAAGAAGGGGGAAAAGGGGGGTACTTGAGTGTGAAACTGTGTCCCCTCTCTCACTGTGTGCCAATCTCGGTCTCCCATACTCACGTCAAAGAGCTGTAGAACTCTGGCCAGACAATGCAGCAAAGGCCCCTTCTTCTCCTACACAGAAAAAAAAGACAAGACGCATGAATGAAACGAAGCCTTGAATTGTGACTGTGGCAGTTAATAAACACCCATGTAACTGAGAATCCCCAAAATGGCCAGTCTGGTAGATTAGATGTTCTTGTTGCTCTGACAGCAAGACAGAATTGAGGCCTGCTTGTTTGGCCATGAAGTGAAACCTAGACAAGCAGGATCCTTCGCTTTCTCTGCTGTCATTACCTCCCCAGGCACATGGCAGGAACTCCCTCCCTCAAAACCACATTGGAGGGCGAAACTTTGAAAACCCATCTTAACCAGACAGCAGCCACGATGATTAGGATGCAAAGAAAGACATTTAAACCCTCCCCTAAAATAAGAAATACCCGACGTAAGGTCAGCGAGAAGGCTTTCATCCCTGTCCGTCAGTGTTCCATGCCCGCCCCCGAGCTCTGTCCACTACTCACCACGTTGGTTTCACATTCGGCCTTGAGCCGGTCGAACACCACGGCCTTACAGCAGCTACCGGTGGGGGACCAGGGAGGCCGGATGAAGAGCCAGACGAAGGGGTCTGCCGTGGGCGGGCGCAGGCTCTCCGCCAGGCTGAAGAAGCGGGACGCCTTCCTCCCACACCGGTCAGCCCGGCCCTCGTCACACAGCAACGCTAGGAGGAGAGAGGAAGAGGTGAGGGGTACACGCGCCACCGGGGAGGTCGTTGGTGATCTTGTGGACCACTGATCGAGCAGGTCAACCTACTCAACTTTGGTCCTCCCCCAGAGCACGGGAGTCCTCGGAAAGTGCGAGTACAGTACTCAGAGAGAGTGTGAAGTGTGACTTACGTCCTTCGTTGTACAGATAGGCGATCCCTAGCTTCACAGCGGCTTCAAAGTTCCCTTTCTCGGCAGCCCTGAACGGAAGAGAGGGGAGAGATCGTGGCCTTTAGTTGTCTGAGTAGCAGGGATACAGACACAGAGAGTTGGGGAGGTGTGTTCGCACAAGTGGGGGATTGTGTAGCTATATGGGACACCGACCTTTCAAAGAGCCAGACTGTTGTGGGGGAGGGCCAGGTATCCCTGAAACTGACCCGGGCCCAAACACTGGAGTGGCTATCGATGATGTCACGGAGCTGAGAGTGCACCTGTGAGGAAACAGATGTCACTTAGTATTGGCAGTTTTAATCATGCAATGTTCCCGTGTCTGAATTTGCAGGACTCAAGGCATGTTGTGTGTACTTGAATATGTGTCTGCCAATCAGTTTATTTGGCGACAAGATGTTCAGCACACGTTCATGGAGATGATGTTGCATGTGTACTGACAAGGAAATGCAAGTGCGTGTAACAGAGCGAGTGCTGTGGTGTGAATTTGAGACCGGGAGTGTGTGTGTTTACTCACAGCTCTGACAGCCAACAGGTCTTCAGCAGAGAGACACTGGAGCACACAGAGGAGAACCTCTTCAGGGAGGGATAGCAGGGTCAGGACAGGGGCACGCTTACGGACCCGCTTCCGCACAGGAACGGAGAAGCATTTGGAACAATGACAGTGTAGTGCTGCAAAGAAGAAAAGAAGATAATTAAATAAGTTAATATAGAATACAAGCAGGGCAGTATTTTGTCCAAGAGGGAAATACACGGCCTCCTTTGACACACTTTGAAAGTCATCTCCATAGGAGCCTTCGCATACTGACTTGTTTATTCAAGAGTGGTTGTATACTTCTCGTCTTGGTGTAGGACTGTGGTTGTAATTGTCACGTAAATGTTAGCTGCTTACTTGGTGCCCAGTTTGAAGGCTCAACAAAATGACAAGTATGCTAGCTTGGTAGCTAAGTAATTACTATCCATTTGAATAGTAAGCTTGTGTTGGTACATTCAAAAGTAAAACCACGTATTAATAATAAAACGTTACCACATTACATATTATAAATAAAGAAAATGTTAAGTCATATCGCTATCTGGCTACATTATATTAGAGGGGTAGGACATGATCCAGCTTGGACTGACCGCCCAATTTTCCCTCCTCAGAAACCCAGGCAGTTTTTTTTAAAGAAATTTGAATCGAACAAAATAAAAATTACATGCATACACAAATACACGGAGTATAACAAAACTGGGTGAATCTAAAGCAAGGTTGGTGAAAATTTTAACCAAATGCTCCTACTTCTGGTTAACTCGATAGAACAGTTAGCTAGCTCTAGCTCGCTTGCGTACAGTCAAGACATCAAGCTGTGAGGAGTAGCATCAGTGGTAGAAAAAAGGTAAATCAGATAAATGTTTTCAGATTCATTACTAACATTTTAACGCCACTGTATAAATATAACGCTAGCTAACCTTATATATACAAATACATTTGATAATTTAAAAATAAACTTACCACCGCCCGCTTTCATTTCCAGTGGCAAATCACTCCAAGTACAGGCTAAGCTAAGACGCTAACTAATTTAATGCAAAGGTAGCTTTCGTCTATCCGAATACTAGCATGAACAGATATTATTTAAATGATGCTAATACTGTTGTCCTGTATTTTACCAACAATTTTCCTTTTATATTGATACCGCCGTGGCAATATTGCTGACCAGCTTCCTGAGATGTTGTGAAGTTGTTAATCAGGCTACAATTCAAATCCATGCATGCATCTGTACTAGAGATCCTCCCCAAATTCATTTAGCACCGCCCGCGCGCTGAGTTTAAACATCAACTTCAATATAATTGGTCGTGAAGGGATACGCCCAACCAGTTGAGGATTGGACGAGACGGATCTACGACGTTTTAATTGGTTTAGTTTCATCAAATAAAATAAATATTTCTGATAGGACGAGAAAAAGCCTTTTCGAACTACGCGCTCCCAAATAGATGTATACCATTGGTTCAAATGGTTACAAAAAACAGAATAGATAAATTGGTCGCGCCTCTTAGGTTGTTTTCTGGGATGTGTAGTCGATCTTCCATACTTCTTTTTAAATGCACCTCGTTAAAGAGACATTAACCAGAAAATGAAGAAATCTTTAATAGAGGCAGATTTCATATAATAAATGTACACATATAGGCTATACATGGCGGCATTAAGACGCGCTTTTGACCCGTGTTTTTTTCATACTATCGACAAATAATGTTCTCATATCTTTAATACGCATTTAGACCATGCAATGTAGGCCAATGTTGCCTTACGTCGGAAAGTAGCCTACGTGACACAGCTACAATGGTATTGTCTAAAAAGTTTTTTGGCTTCTAAATATGTTATTTTATTGTACCAGATAGACTACCTCGTTAGACTTTAAACTTGGAAACGATTACGGACAACAGGCAGGGACACGTACTGTGTGCGTATGCGGAACCTTAAATCGGGAAGAAGTTCTAGGGGGACAGATTTCACAGCAGGACCGAAGTAAAGATGTCAGACGTACCAAATGATGCTCCTCAACGTGAGTGTCTATAGAGGGGTATCGCCCCTCGGCAATTTATTTTATACGTATTTAAATGTATAGTACCCACATGTTGTATACTTGCTGTGCGGTGAATATCAAGAAGGAACTCCTATAATGAACAACGACCGACCTACGAAGTTAGCAAGCTATGCTAGCAAGGCTACAGGGAGACGCTAAGTGTCATCAGATAAGAAAAAGTTTCAACACAGGTCATAGTGCGTGTCTGCTAGAAAACAAAACAAGTTTCACATGTAGCTTTTAGTCTCATGAACTGTCAATAAACCCCAATTAAAATCATTACGAGTAGGGCAGTCAGAGCCAGGTATACTAACTAGCAATAACAACTACTGCTAAATAGTATGCTGATACTGAGGTCGGATTATTGGAATAACGACTGGGTATAGTATTGAACAGTTCGCAAAGGGACGTTTAAGATGGATAGGGCAGATGCAGAGATAGAAAGGCATACATAATGATACCCTGTACTGTTTGTCTTGATCAGACTGCCCTGGGACCAGCAGTGAGCAGGCTGGGAAGACTTCAGCATGCCAGGGTTGTCCCAACCAGAACGTGTGTGCAACAGGAGCCTCCAAAGCTCCAGACCCTGGTAGGTAATGGCAGGACCAGTACCATCACCTAGGCTACTGGCCAAGATTAGGACACAGACAGACCAGTCTGAAATATACACACGTCACTCATTTTGTCAGAGAGGAGGAGGCAGAAAGGAGCCTTTTTTGGGGGGTCAAAAACACTGCCATTAAACTCAACAGTAACTGTATTGTACTGCATTAACTGTAGACGGTAAAATGACTTCTGAGAGTTTGTCATTCACTCGTCGTGTCTCTTTCCCTTACTCTTGTGTGTCTTCTCCTCTCTCTCTCTCTCTCTCTCTCTCTCTCTCTCTCTCTCTCCCCCTCTCTCCCTCTCTCTCTATCCTCTCCTCTCTCTGTCTCTCTTCTTTCTGTGTATCTCTCCTCTCTCTCTTGATGTTTTCCTTCTCTCTGTGTGTTTCTCTCCTTCAGCTATAGCGGAGATAGCAGTGAAGATGGCGACCGTGAAGCACAAGATCCTGGTCCTGTCAGGGAAAGGAGGTGTGGGAAAGAGTACCTTCAGCGCACACCTGGCCCACGCTCTAGCCAGTGACGGCACGAAGGAGGTATGTGGCGCCACCATTGACTGAAGGGACGGGAAGGCGCAGGCCTATGTCACAGATCCAATGCGTACATACACACACACAAACACATCCTCCACTCCACATGTCGCCACACAAGGCAGGCGTTCCCATCCATCACATTCCCCCTCTCCCTCACTTCTGACGGCAGTAGAAGCCTGATGGGGCTGCAGCCAAGTCTTCGTCAGGCTCTGCTGTCCCTTGTGTGTGTAAAACATTGCCCTCTTGTGTTCACAAGGCGGACTGCAGCTCAGCACGACTTGCACAACGGCCCTTCTGTGACGACAGAACTGATTATCAGTGAACACATGGGCGGCGCTGAGGAGGGTCTAGCAGGTGCTTCAGCACCCCCAAGAAAGACCAAAGCACCCCCAAAAATATTGCTAATTTATTAATAGTATTTATATATGATATATTGCTCCCCCAGTCAATAATCTAGCACCCCCTCAGGACCTGCATAAAAAATTCTCTGGCGCCGCCCCTGAGTGAACATGATCAGTGTTGTTTATGCTTTTGTTGATGACTTGCATGGGATGTTCCTGATTTTGTAGACAAAGATCCTGTTCCTGATATAGACAAAGATGTGCATACTTCAGTAGGTGTGCATACTTCCTGAATTTGAATGACAGTTGATTAATAATTAGAACATTTTAATAAACAACTTGTATATCAAGATATAAATACTTGTATATCAAAAAAATCCAAACACACGTTTGGCGGTGTGTTTGATTGTAAGCAGAATACAGCATGTATAATCTGCTCATCTAATGCTCTGTTTCATGATGAGTCATGTTTATAGAGCTGACTGTGATATACACAGGGTTAAGGGTTAGGATTAGTGTTGTTAACCCTGACACAGGCTGCTGTCAAACTGATCCGTGTGTGTGTGCAGGTGGCTCTTCTGGATGTGGACATCTGTGGTCCATCGATCCCAAGGATCATGGGGCTGGAGGGGGAACAGGCAAGTCACCGCAGATCACACTTCTGCTTTGATTATGCTCATGTTTGTTGGTAGGCTATGGAAATGAAGTCTTTCGTTTTGCCTTTGTGTGTATGTGCGTGCCTGTCTGTCTGTAGGTCCATCAGAGCGGCTCTGGCTGGTCTCCCGTGGTGAGTCTGACCCTATCAACACCAATTTCCATGTTTAACCCGTTAAGGAGTAGCGTCACACATATGTGATCGTTCGAAAGCGGGCCCCACAGAGTACATTTACATTTAGTCACTTAGCAGACGCTCTTATCCAGAGGGACTTACAGTAAGTACAGGGACATTCCCCCCGAAGCAAGTAGGGTGAAGTGCCTTGCCCAAGGACACAACGTCATTTGACATGGCCAGGAATCGAACTGACAACCTTCAGATTACTAGCCCGCTTCCCTCACCGCTCAGCCACCTGACGCCAGGTGGTACCAGTACCGTCACACATGTGTGATTCTGAACATTCCAACAGACTATTTTCCGATAGACAAAAACTATATGACAAACGCTATAGTATGGCTTCAAAATGTACAATTAGGAGGCTAACAAGTAACACTAGCAGGTAGTAGCATTGCTACGAGTATTATGCTAGGTTGCTAGGTAACGGAAGCTAACTAAAGCTAGCTAGCTTCCGTTTTGGAAAAATAACTCACTCTGGTGGAAGCGTCGGTAATATTTAGAACTCACTCCTTAAAAGGTTAATTCATTAATTTGTTACGTGTATAATATTGCCAACATGTATGTTAAATGAGGCCTGACGTATGTGTGTGTTACAGTATGTAGAGGATAACCTGGCAGTCATGTCCATTGGCTTCCTGCTAAGCAGTCCTGATGATGCTGTCATCTGGAGAGGCCCCAAGAAAAATGGTAAGTTTGGATGTGTGTCTTAGATGAGCTTTGTTGGGGCAGATTTACTGACTACATTTAAATATGGCAGGCCTCTGTTTCTGTCAGGCATGATCAAGCAGTTCCTGCGGGATGTTGATTGGGGGGAGCTGGACTACCTCATTGTGGACACGCCCCCCGGCACGTCCGATGAACACCTCTCCATCGTCCAGTACCTCAGCTCCGCCCACATCGACGGAGCCGTCATCATCACCACCCCACAGGTAACCACAGGCAACCATACCGGCCATGACCTCACACACACACACACTGTAGAAGCCCCAGGCACATCCTAAATGGAGGAAACCGTCTGTGTAGATGACAGTTTGTCATAGATGTCTGGCTGTGGTGGAGAACCACAAGTCCTACTTCCTAATCCTGATTACACCACACAAGGTCCTCTCAGGCCGGGGACACTAGACTCTCACTCCTCCTCCTCATCTCCCCCCCCCACACCCACACACACAGGAAGTATCTCTACAGGACGTGAGGAAGGAGATCCGTTTTTGCCAGAAGGTGAAGCTGCCTATCATCGGAGTGGTGGAGAACATGAGTGGATTTGTCTGTCCAAACTGCAAAGTAAGGTCCAACACACACACACGTATACACACACCACTTTTTTGGTCACGTTCTTCCCTCTCTCCTTCTGCCCGTTATTTCACCATGTTACCAATTCCCTGTGGCCCCTACCCCCTAACCCTCACTTCCATCCTCTCCACTACTCTCCAACCCCACCCACACTCCCAACCCCATCTTCCCTTGACCTCTCCTTTGCCCATCCCCCTTGTCCCACCCCGCACTCACCTTTCCAGAACACGTCGCAGATCTTTCCTGCAACCACCGGGGGCGCTGAGCAGATGTGCGAGGAGCTGAATCTGCCCCTGCTGGGCCGCGTGCCTCTGGACCCCAGGATTGGCAGGAGCTGTGACGAGGGCAAGTCCTTCCTCTCCGAGGTACCCGACTCCCCTGCTGCTGCTGCCTACCACAGAATAGTACACAGTGAGTACGCACGCATACAGGGATATGTACACGTGCATCGACACACACGCACGCATACAGGGATATGTACACGTGCATCGACACACACGCATACAGGGATATGTACACGTGCATCGACACACACGCACGCATACAGGGATATGTACACGTGCATCGACACACACGCACGCATACAGGGATATGTACACGTGCATCGACACGCACGCATACAGGGATATGTACACGTGCATCGACACGCACGCATACAGGGATATGTACACGTGCATCGACACACACGCACACGCGCATACCGGGATATGCACTGACGTGCATCCACGCACAGTTCCTTGGAAGAGCACAGAAATTGTTGACTTGACATTTGTGAATAAAGGGTATTCTATTTTCTAGATTAAATGGAATGAAAGAAGAAGTGTTGGGCAGATAGAGGAAGCATGTAAACGGGACTCTGAAATGTTCAATACAGGGGAAGTTTTTATCTTTTTGCATTGATAAGGGAAAAGTAACAGCAATGACATATTGCTGTGGGCTGTCTAAAAACACACTCCCACACTGACAAACGAGTACAAATGGAAAAATGTGTTGACGTTTTTTCAAAACAGTAACAATTTAAATGCATATGGAAATAATGTACGTGCACGCACAAGCGCACAGGTCCACACATTGTCCACATGTTAATCTTCAACACATATATCCTCTCTCTCAGGTATCAAGGATTACTGCTCCAACCATGCGACAGAGGAGGAGAGTGCTGGCTAGAAGCCAGTCTGGAGGCAGCCATGTTGGTCAAGGAGGGACAGATCCCATGACTGGTGCTTCTGATGGTGATTGGTGACATATGGCATTTAAAGACAACAACAGATTCACTATTTATATGTAAACTTGTCATTATATACACTGGGCCACATCATGTAGACACACAGTGCTTAGCTCAGTATCTAGATCCTACCATCTCTGTTATACACTTTACAGTATTTGGATCTCTATCTTTAACCCACTGTATCTAGATCCTTCTTCAGCTTGCAAGGTAACTGACTACAGACAAGGTTTCTGTCTGCAGCAGAGTTTTGAGTTGGATCCTTAAGGGTTTGTTGACAAAGGCTTTTGATTGGTCAATTCCATTCATTATGATCAACTGATCATTAAAACAGCATATCCCATGTTTGAGATTAAATATTTGTTAGAGACGTGTCAATCAATTCCAATTGTATATATTTTTCGAACTCTGTTATTTTAATACTGTTCTGATTTATGATGCATTAAATAAATAATACAAAGGACTTCCTTGGTGTCTGCTGACTATTCTACATGCAATGTCTCAATCTCTAACCACATACGAAATAAGGAATACATTTACATTTAGTCATTTTCTCAGGGAGAATAGAAGCCATGAATGCCAAAAAGGCAAGTTATTTTCTTCACCTCAGCCCTGTGATCTGATGTCTCAGACAAGTCTCTGTTTGTTTACTGGGTGAAAAAAGTGAAGTGAAGAAAATTGCATTATAAGCGAACTCCATTCGCTTCCTCCCTAGTAAACTAGAAAGCACATGTGAAACCTGCTTTCCTCTGCCTTACATTAGCAACCACAGAGGCTGATTGACACCGCACAGACGGTTTACTCTTCAGCAGGGTGGCGGTGATCTATCTGATACCTGTGCTGCCCACACAGAGGCTTTCCATAATACGTTAACCATTAAGAGAATGTTTTGTCGAGTATCGTGTGTGTACACAGGACCTCTTCCTGCGTCGTAATATATTTCATATAGCTTTTCATATATGTCTGGATAATACAGACATGCAAATGCCTAAATCAATCGAAATCAATGCCTAGAAGATGACGCTGTCAACGCAGTGTTAAATCTCCTCCCCTTTCCTATTTAAACCAGCCACTAGACAACCTAGCCACCACAACTATTGTCTTCCCTGTCCAGCGTCTGGTCCAATCAGAGCAGACATGGCCCCGTTTGAGGAGGTGCTGGGCTTGGTGCGGCTGGCTCTGAGCTGCTCTTCTCCCTGGGAGATCAAGGCCTTCCTGGAGGCCCTGGTGGAGCTCCAGGTGATCTCCAGGCACTATAGCAGCAACCTGAGGTCCAGCCTGACCCCTGGATCAAGCCGTCGCCAGAGCGGAGCAGCGCTGGAGTGGAGCCAGCCCGGAGAGGAAGGCCATCTCGACCTCCTGTGGAGCAGGCTGGAACCAGAGAGGAAGCTGAGCGTTGGTTCATACCTGCCACAACAGCAGGACCTGGAGAGAGGCACGGACAGGGCGGAGGGAGTGATGGAGAATGACAACTGGAGGACTGGGGTGGAGGAGCAAAGCCAGGACCAGGGAAGGATGGAGGAGACGTGGATGGAAGAGCAGAATGGGACTGAGGAGATGGAGGAGGTTATTCGAAGGATAGCTCTTCCTCTGTGGCAGAACTGGGAGAGAGGCCAGAGGGTCTTACTGCCCCTACTGGCCTGGATAACCTCTGACACCCCCACTGATAGGCTCACTGTGTCTATGACCACAGACAAGGTTACACACAACCACAAGGAGGAATATGAAGAGGAGGAGCAAGAGGTTGGAGAGACAGGAACACCTGTCACCCGTAAGTCAGTCTCTCTTTTCTCTCCCATTTTTGGATTCCAATCAAGTTGTAGAAGCATATCAATGATCATTAATAGAAGTAGGATGCACCAGAGCTCAATTACAAGTGTCCTAACAAACGGTCTGAGTATGTATGTAAATGGGATATTTCAGTCTTTTATTAATAAAACACTGTCATTGTGGAGTATTGTGGGCTCTGAAAACTCCTTGTTGCAGCAACGTCCTCACTATCTATCTAACCAAACGGGTATTTTTATATATATATATAGGGCGATGGGTGTGTCAATAAGACACCAGCAACATTGTTGTAGCAAGATGAGCTGGTTGGTAAGAGACTGCTCTGGTAGGTACTTTCCAGATCTGACTAAAACGTTGATCACGGACTACTGTGGGTATGGGTTTATGTTGTGATAGTGTTCTGATCTTAATCACATCATACTGAACACAATTCCCCAAATATTATTTAGCAACTGTCCGTTTGAAAAACTTTTTGTTTGTTAATTAATCAGTTTTTTCTTTGGTCAGACCTGGAAAGAACATTTAGAGCAAGTCTTAAAGTTAACCAAAGCTATCAACTACCAGCAGCTATATCACATCACATTGCCAGTCACAACAAGTTGTTGCTTTCTGGACATAATTCCCACTATAATGAGGCTACATATATTGTGTAAACTATACACATCTGCGTATTTAGAGACAAATATTAGTAGACTACCATTTTACATTTACATTTAGTCATTTAGCAGACGCTCTTATCCAGAGCGTCTATTGGTAACCCCCAAATATTAACGCCATAACGCCCTCTTCTCATGCTCTCATTCAGACCGAAAGTAAAGTTTGTGCTGTTCATACAAGCCAGCTCTCAGCATACTCTAGCTTGATTCGATGCCGGCGCGCACTTTCACGCACAGACATATTCTAAACTAAAGCCGTCAAATGAGGATAGACACCTGTTGATCCAAAAGGTGATTATTTATTCAACTTCCCCTCTTCTGTTTAATGATGCACTTGGTAATCGGTGATGCTGTTGGCTGAGCGTGGATGGAGAATTGTAAAGAAACCAATTGTATAAATTCGGTGTATTATGTTTGACTTTTGTTCAGCATTTAGTCGGTGCATTTTTTCTACATTCATGTACTCCCGTTATTGTGACTAGCCAAGTTTTCCGGTTGAAATGTTACTAGACTGGCAGGGTACTTTCCTGGTCTGACCCCTAACTTCAGCCCACCGCCAGCCAGCTCATCTCGCCAGTCTTGTTGCTTATAAAGGCTACATATATTTTATTTAATCATGTGTTAATATGTTTATTTAATGAGTTATATGTATTGTGTGTGCTATGTGTGACATATGTAAAAAAAAAAAAAAATGTAATCGGGAATCCTTTGAGCAACCATACCTTAGATGCCCATACCGTCTCATTGTCTTGTTTCAGACTGAAAGTAAAAGTTGGTGCTGTGATGCATGTAGGTGCGCTTTCATCACAGACATAAAATATTATCAGAACGACCCGAAGATAACACAAGGGTTAAGCAATAGGCGTATAGTAATCGATGGCATTTGAAGTTTGTTCATGGTTCATTCGGTGCATTTCTTTACGTACAAGGTATTTTAAATTTACATTTAGTCATTTAGCAGACGCTCTTATCCAGAGCGACTTACAGTAAGTAAGGGACATTCCCCCGAAGCAAGTAGGGTGAAGTGCCTTGCCCAAGGACACAACGTCATTTTGAACGGCTGGGAATCGAACTGGCAACTTTCAGATTACTAGCCTGATTCCCTAACCGCTCAGCCACCTGACTCCATATATATATAAGCCGGAAGAATGTTAGAACAAATTATGGGTTCGTCATTAGTATGCCCAATAGTCTTTCTTAAAGCCTTATGTAGCCTACCTGAAGGAATGGAATCTCAGCATGGAATATAATAACTGCTATAATCACAATCTGACAATCTGACTTTCACATTTTATTCATTTATCAGACATTTCACTGTAAGGAGGACAGTGAACGTGCAAGTTAACCTTACGTTGTATCTTCCCTTTAAGTTAAATGCATCAATTTATCAAAAACAAGTAGGGTAAATGAAGCAGTTCAACAGGAAGCATATGCCCTGGCAGCTAACTTGTGAGTCCGTCCTTGGAAACAATAAATAAGCTGCCATTCTGCTTGGATTTAGCTATATATATATGTGAACAAGACCCGAGATACTTGAACTCCTCTGCTTGGGACAAGATCTCCTCCCCGACCCGGAGATTACTCCACCCTTTTCCGGTCGATAACCATGGCCTCAGATTTGGAGGTGCTGATTCCCATCCCAGCCGCTTCGCATTCGGTTGCGAACCGCTCCAGTGAGAGTTGAAGGTCACGGCCCGATGAAGCCAACAGGACCACATCATCTGCAAAAAGCAGCGACCCGATCCTGAGGTCACCAAACCGGACCCCCTCAACGCCCTGGCTGTGCCTAGAAATTCTGTCCATATAAGTTATTTTTGAAAATATCCTTTTAAATAGTGTCCTCTAGTGGGTTTCAGGAAGAGAAATTAACCACAAAAAAAAAGATTATAAATTTTTTTTGGGGGCCTAATGAAACTTTTGGGGGGGCTTTTCCAGCCAACTTTTCCAGCCAAAAGGCGAAGCTCTCTATTTACCAGTCGATCTACGTTCCTACCCTCACCTATGGTCACAAACTGTGGGTAGTGACCGAAAGAACGAGATCGCGAATACAAGCGGCCAAAATGAGTTGAGGTGGCTCGGGCATCTGATAAGGATGCCTCCTGGACGCCTCCCTGGTGAGGTGTTATGGGCACGCCCCACTGGGAAGAGGCCCCGGGGAAGACCCAGGACACGCTGGAAGGAAGAGCTGGTGGAAGGGGCCGGGGAGAGGGAAGTCTGTGACTCCCTGCTTAGGTTGCTGCCCCCGCAACCCGACCCCCGGAAAAGTGGCAGATGATGGATGGATGGATGGATGGATATATATATACAAGCTATTGTATTGAAATATATCCTTTTTTTTGTAAGGTCTATTGACCTAATGCATTCTAATGTGATATGGTTAGTTAGCCCAAGAGGAACAACATTTCAGAAAAAAACTGTTTACCAATACACTTCAATGGTTTATTTAATTGATTACACAGTTAATTCACTTAAAATGATTTTACATGATGAGCATGATGCTAAAGTGATGGGTAATTGATTATGTCCTCATTATGTTGTGTTTCTGGGTATGATTATCTTGTCTTGGTAGGTTTGCTGTTGCTTCGGTTGGTACTCATAACTGTGCTGTGAAGTATTGATTGGTTTTGCCACTTTTTCCTATCAATGTGTCTGGAAAGGGAGAAAGAGTGTGTGTGCTGCATCATGTCGGGGCATTCCAAATTAAAGTGATTAAGATTTTTTTTTACAAGAAGTTAATGTATTGAGGTGGAAGGCAGGGTCAGGGTCAGGCATTCCTCCCTACCCTGCTTTAAAGATAAAACTGTAATGAGGCTTTAATTATAAAACTCCTTAAACATTTGTAGTACATGGTGTAACTATACAAAGGCATTAGCCATGATGTGATTGGGAAATAAGCCAAGGTTAAAACCACAAATTGTATGAATCATGGCCAGGCATGTCAGTACTATCAGTGTATTGTTTTAGTGCATTACAGTTAGTGATCTAATCTGCTTGGTTACAGATAACAGGATGCAGGAAGTAAATGAGGACCTTCCTCCATCCCTCTTGCTGGACTATGGGGAGCAGTTTTTGAAAGGTATAATCAAATGTCTGGAATGTATTTTTCCGCTAAATGTTTCACGTACACATACCGAAATTCCCCAAGTTCATAAGCTCACAATAAGGACAGACGATTCACTGGAATTTTTGTTTCCTTGTTGCCGAGACCATGTGTAGCTGTGGAATTGACAGTTGATTTGTTATTGTTGCCATTTCTCATTCTCACTGCCAGACCTGGACACCATTGACATCCATTCACTTCTTGATAGCAATGGTGACTTCACTGGTCAGTAGTAACCGCTGCCCCTCCCCACAAACACACCCACGGAGCGCATCCGTCTGTTAGGATCCCTTTTCCGGCCTCTTTATAACCTAATCCGTACTCTCCCACACCTCTTCCCCATCCAGACTCCTTCCTGGACCTCCTGGAGTACCAGGGCGATGGTAAGGAAGGTTTTCTGCAAGTGTGCATTATGCTATGTGTCTCCACACACTAAGATTTTGATGTCTGGATACTTATACTGTCTGTTCAAAATGTGCACAATGTGTGTTGTCCGGTCATGCATCTACAGAGATGGTATGCACATGCTGCTTGGTTGACTGTCTCACTTCCTCTTTGCAATGTGCAGGTGATGGGAACTTGGCAACCGCCGAACCCCCACCCGATGTATCAGAGAAGAAACAGAAACAGAGCAGACGAAGAAGAAGGGGTAGGATTTCATTCGAACACTGCAGAGCTGTCCGAGCAATGAGGCTGGGAGAGAGACACACACACAGAGAGAGAGAGAGAGAGAGAGAGAGAGAGAGAGCAAGGCTTAGCTGCGGAGCCTCCCCACGTGGTCTCCTGTCATTCCTAATCCTCACCTCAGTCTAATGTAGAGATTCCCGCCATGTTGCCCCCCCCCCCAATCCAGTCACACCACAGTTTTTTGAATATCTCTGACCAACTGAAGAGGCACTTATGTTTGTGTTGTTGTCTGTGAACCAGGCCAAGGCTCTGAAGACAGTCCAGAGATGACAGTAGACTCACTCTCAAAACGTAGGAGAAGAGAAGGTGATCTCACTTATTCTGTATTTGCTGATTTGATGACAGCACAGTGAAATATGATGATATATGTGCTGGTAGATCTGGAATGTTGTTTGACACAGTGTTTGTACCACCCTGACAGGTGCTGGCATGGAGGCCAAGAGGAAGCCAAGGAGCAGGAAGTTACAAGAACACACACTTCCCAGGGGTAATGTAGCCCTGTAATGTATCATGTAGACACTCCTCTCTTCTACACACTGACCTGTCCTCTACCAGATCCACCCAATCTGATCATTGTTCTAATCACATTTCTAAGATTGTATGAAACATGTTCTCAGAATAATTGAATCATGTTCCCAGATAGCTTTAACCATGTTCTTAGCATGTTCGGATCGTGTTCTGAAATTGTTCGAAACATGTTCTGAGATTGTTCGAAACATTTACATTTTACATTTAGTCATTTTAGCAGACGCTCTTACAATAAGTACAGGGACATTCCCCCGAGTCAAGTAGGGTGAATTGCCTTGCCCAAGGACACAACGTCATTTTGCACGGCCAGGAATCGAACCAGCAACCTGTTCTCAGACTGTTTTAATCTAACCCTAATAGAATGTTTCTCTGCAGAGAGCGCTGGTCCTCCCCCAGCTGGAGTCATGGATCTTCCTACCTCTCCTCTCACGGTTCTTCAGTTCAGTCCATCCCTCCATCCTTCTACCCACTCCCCTATCCAGCTGGTTCCCCTCCTTGGGTCCCCTATGTTGGGTCACTCTCCTCCCCTCCTCAGCTTGCTACTCTCCATGTCCACCACCCCACCCACATACATACTGGGTGAGTGTTAGAGTGTGTGCGTTCTTATAAGAAAGTTCTTATTCCCCCCCCCCCCCCCCCCCCCCCAGGAGTAAACCCATTCAGAACAGACATATAAAGAAATAAGTATTTGACCGCTCTTCTTTTTGTAGTCCCTGCTCCCTCCCAAGTCACCCCACCCCAAGTCGTCCCTCTCTCCCCACGTAAGTGGTGAATGCTGTGCGTTTGTGCTCATGTGTGCATACCTTGTGTGTGTGTGCATATGTTACCCACACAGTTCTGCCTCCCTCCTGTGTAGATGATGGTGCCGTAGCTCCAGACCACATGGGATCGTCACCTCAAGGCTCTCTTTCAGACTGCACAAGCAAAGCCTTGAGTCCTGCCTCTGCCTCCCCCCTGTCCCCCAACACAGGTGAGTTAGACTGTCTCCCCCTGTCCCCCAACACAGGTGAGTTAGACTGTCTCCCCCTGTCCCCCAACACAGGTGAGTTAGACTGTCTCCCCCTGTCCCCCAACACAGGTGAGTTAGACTGTCTCCCCCTGTCCCCCAACACAGGTGAGTTAGACTGCCTCCCCCGTGTCCCCCAACACAGGTGAGTTAGACTGTCTCCCCCTGTCCCCCAAAACAGGTGAGTTAGACTGTCTCCCCCTGTCCCCCAACACAGGTGAGTTAGACTGTCTCCCCCTGTCCCCCAACACAGGTGAGTTAGACTGTCTCCCCCTGTCCCCCAACACAGGTGAGTTAGACTGTCTCCCCCTGTCCCCCAACACGGGTGAGTTAGACTGTCTCCCCCTGTCCCCCAACACGGGTGAGTTAGACTGTCTCCCCCTGTCCCCCAACACGGGTGAGTTAGACTGTCTCCCCCTGTCCCCCAACACAGGTGAGTTAGACTGTCTCCCCCTGTCCCCCAACACAGGTGAGTTAGACTGTCTCCCCCTGTCCCCCAACACAGGTGAGTTAGACTGTCTCCCCCTGTCCCCCAACACAGGTGAGTTAGACTGTCTCCCCCTGTCCCCCAACACAGGTGAGTTAGACTGTCTCCCCCTGTCCCCCAACACAGGTGAGTTAGACTGTCTCCCCCTGTCCCCCAACACAGGTGAGTTAGACTGTCTCCCCCTGTCCCCCAACACAGGTGAGTTAGACTGTCTCCCCCTGTCCCCCAACACAGGTGAGTTAGACTGTCTCCCCCTGTCCCCCAACACAGGTGAGTTAGACTGTCTCCCCCTGTCCCCCAACACAGGTGAGTTAGACTGTCTCCCCCTGTCCCCCAACACAGGTGAGTTAGACTGTCTCCCCCTGTCCCCCAACACAGGTGAGTTAGACTGTCTCCCCCTGTCCCCCAACACGGGTGAGTTAGACTGTCTCCCCCTGTCCCCCAACACAGGTGAGTTAGACTGTCTCCCCCTGTCCCCCAACACAGGTGAGTTAGACTGTCTCCCCCTGTCCCCCAACACAGGTGAGTTAGACTGTCTCCCCCTGTCCCCCAACACGGGTGAGTTAGACTGTCTCCCCCTGTCCCCCAATATAAGTGAGATAGTGTCACTCACTCCCTAATAGCAGATGGCCTCTTTGTTTTAGGTGTGTCTCAACGCAAGGGAAGTCCACCCTCTACATCCTCTGCTGCGATGTCTGGTAAGATGCATGAGATGACAAGGCTCTATTATATGCATGTTGACTTGTGTCAGTATTATAAGCATATGTATCTGTGTCAATATTGTAATCTGTTTATGTGCTTGTGTGTGTGTGTGTGTGTGTGTTTCACAGGGTGTGTGAAGGACTACCTACAGCAAGCCAAAGCTCACATGAGGGAAACTTGTCAGGTAAAACTTCTCAAGTGGATACCTTCTTACACCCTGTGTTGTCATCCTCCTCTCCTATCTCAGATTGATTGACAGGAGTAAGGACTCATGGAGACTGGGTTTTAAAACACATCTTCTCTCTGGCCAACAGGAGATGGAGGCGGGCCTTCGTCTGGACTCCCACTATGTGGACTTGCAATTGGTCCCGAAGCAGATCCTGAGTAATGGCAGCAAATCCCCAGACAAGGACCTGGTTGTCATGAGAGACGTGGAGCAGAACCTTGGCTGGCAGGGGAGTAGTCAGGTCAGAAAACTACAAACTACTATAAATCAAATCAATTCCAACTTTATACTATGTATGAACATTAATCATTTTGACTAGAGAATAAACAAATTGCACCTTTACAGTTGTACGCTTTAATATTTATCTGTAGATGTTCCAGAACACTGAGGAATCCAAAGCCAAGCGTTATATTGTGTTGCTAGGCAACTCTGGCATGGGCAAAAGCACCTTCATCAAGAAGCTCAGCCTGGATTGGTCAAACGGATCCTTGCCTCAGTTTGACTTCATGTTCGTATTGGACGGGAAGGCTCTAGCGCTGACAGAGCAGACCTACAGCCTGCAGTCCCTCCTCTTACGCCTGTCCTCCTCCGCCCCTCACTGCCACGCCCCCGAGGCTGTCTTCACCCGGGTCCTCTCTTCGCCGAAGCGCGTGCTGCTGGTCTTTGACGGCTTTGACAGGTCCAGGGACTACGAGGGTCTGCTGCTGTCGCGAGCTGAGGACTTCCAGGGCAGGAGCAGGGCACAGAGCTACAGCGTGAGGCAGCTGTACTCAGGGCTGCTCCAGAGGAGGCTGCTGGCCAGCTGCTCCCTGCTCCTCTGTGTCCGGGACCGTGGGGTGGGCAGCCAGCTGCTGCGTCGGGCCGACTGCCTCCTGGAGCTCCGTGGCTTCTCCTCCTCTGACACCCAGGCCTACCTGGACCTGTACTTCCCTGAACCAGGCCCACGGGCCATCGCTGTGGAGCAGCTGCAGAAGCACAGGTACCTCCTCAGCCTCTGCTGGAACCCAGGGCTCTGCAGGGCCGTGTGTCTGGTTCTGGAACACCATCGCGGATCAGAACCACTACCTTCCTCCCTCACGGAGCTGTGGAGCAGAGTGCTCCGGGTGAAGCTGAGGAACAAACGCACGCAGAACGGCAAGCTGGCAAAAACAGGAACTCTCACTCACTCAGTCAGCCATAGCAACGAAGACATACATACGCCCAGACAGATTAACGGGAACACTCGCATAAACACACGCTCTCACACCCAAATCCAAACTCTAATGGAAGCAAAGGAAATAGGTAATGGCTCCGGAAAAGAGGAAGAGGAGAGGAAGGAGAGAAAAATGGAGGGGGAGCTTCTGTCCCAAATGAGCTCATCAGCCTGGGAGGGGCTTAAAGGTCACTCCTCCGTCCTCTCTCTGGATCATACCGTCTCTGACAGACTCCGGAGGCTTGGACTAAGATGTGGACTAGTCCACTCTCACTCTCTGAGGGTGAGTGAAGGGGATAAAGGAGAGAGACAGAGAGGTCTAGAGCCAGGAGGGGATGAGCAAGTAGAGGAGAGGAACAGAGGGAGAAGAGGCACTGAAGGCATCACCGGTGACCACATCCTGTCCTGGTCCCACTCTTTCCTGCGCAGCTTCCTGGGCGGGGCTCACCTGACCCTCTCCAGGGCAGTGTCCGACCGCAGCTTACTGTTTCAGGCAGTCCCCTCACAGCCAAGGGGGCGGAGACGGACGCAGGGGGAGGGGCTAGACCTGGCGCAACGGTTTGCCATCGGTCTGCTGTTCCGAAACAAGGAGGAGTTGCAGGACCTGCTTGCTGTGGATACAGGGGTCATGGATATCGTGCTTGCCAAAAGGAGCTCTATGAAGGCGCACCTGGAGGGACTTAACCATGGTGACCTGAGCCCCGCCCACCTCCTGGAAGTATGTCACTACGTGCATGAGACTGGCGACGCACGGCTGGCCAGACACCTGGTGAAGAGCCTCCCTGAGGACCTGTCCTTCGACAAAGTTCCGCTGCACCCTCCCGATGCCTACGTAGTGTGGAACCTGCTGAAGAACCATGGTACTCAAAGGAGAAAGTTCTGTCTGCGGCTGGAGGACACAGGAATCAGGATCTGTGGACTCCGAGCTCTGGTGAGCCTCCGTAACGTCAGTTCCTACAGGTAGGAACCTGTCCTGCTCTGATCTCAACTTCACTAAAGCCCACCCATCCTGTCTGTATCAGATTATTTCGGGAAACGTTACCACGTGACCAGCTAACGATAGTGATCTTTGTGTATATATCCTGAATGTTTTTGGCAGGGCCTGCATTGCTGACACTACAGCTCTGTGGGAGGAGCTGGAGAACAATGGGGAGAAGGAGCTTTTAGAAGAGGCTGTGAACAAACTTGTCATCAACCCTTTCAGAGCTGGGCAGGTGTGCCACATTGACCATCTGGCCCAACTGGTCCATATACACACACATAGGAGACTACCTGGGAGGTATGAGGAATCGAGGTGGAAGGTCTCTTTTTATCTCTCTATAAATCTCTTTATCTCTCTATCTCTTTGCCTTTCTCCCTCTCTGTCTGTCTCTCACCCTGCCTTTCTCTCAAATGTACACCATTACACTCACGCACAATGGGCATTAAGCTACTGGCTCATCAATTCTATTATATTACCGGTAAATAATTACAGATTTGAAATGTTATCATATTATCAGCAGGTATTAAATAATCAGTAGGTATTCAATACCTAAACCTCAGAAAAATGCCTTTTTGGCATTAATGTCCATGCTTTGTTTTGTTATTGGTATTTGGTTACAGCCAATCAGTGTCTGTCTTGGCGGAGGGAATACCAGCCGTCAGAGACCTCTACAAGCTAGAGTATGAGTGAGTATTTATGTCCCAGTCACAACCACGGGCCTCTACTTTGGAAAAAGAAAAGGTTCCTCTGGAATTCAGTTGACCAACTGCTAATTCGCACATTTAACATAGCTGAGAGTAGCACCCACAGTAACGGTTGTTATTGTTCAAATTGAACGATTTCGGATTTAGGGTGGAGCCTGGTGATAGTCTCATCAAATTGATGAGACTATGAGAATATACACACTAGACGTGCCAGTTACTGTAGCTTGTCTAAGTCCTCATGTGTCCCTGGCTTGTGTGTTTGTAGCCTGGGTCCGGTGTATGGCCCCCTGGCCCTCCCTAAGCTCCTGGAGGTCCTGCCTGCTCTCCACAGTCTGCAGCATCTGGAGTGAGTTCCCATCCCAGCACAACGCACCTCACCAGCAGCCCACAGACAGAGGCTGTGCGGATATTTGCATGGCCCATTCGGTTGACCTTTCATCCCGTTTCCTCTTTCCCTATCCCCTCTCCGCTCTTCGATTCTCCTCTCCCCACTCTGTCTTCACTCTCCTCTCCTCTCTTCTCCTCCCCTGCCCTCTGCTCCCCCCTTCAGTCTCGAGAACAGTAAGATGGGGGACTCGGGAGCAGAAGACTTGGCTAAGATCATTACATCCCTCTCTTCCTTACAGATACTCAAGTAAGAACAAACATCACAGTTCTTGTTACAGGAAGTTGTAACCGTAGTGTGTGCGCAGAATGTCACGCACTGTATGAACCTGTGCCACTGAGCTTGTCTCTCTTTCTCTGACAGTCTCTCTCAGAACTGTATAGGAGACCAGGGAGCAGAGAGACTGGCAGCCTCCCTGTGCACCCTGCCCTCCCTGCACTGTCTCAGGTGAATCACACACACACACACACACACACACATACTCACATGGGGTGTGGGGTGGTTTGAGCAGAATTGGAACACATTCACGTACAACAATGTCTAGATCATACAGAGAATGGTGAGCAGTTCTGTAGGCTGATAGAGGTCAAAGGATAATAATCAGACTGGTTCAAGCTGACCGGAAGGCGACAGTAACTCAAGAACCACATATTAAATATAACATATTATATATATATATTATAATATATATACCAGTGGTATACAGCGTAGCACCTCTGAACACACAACACAACAAATCTTAAAGTGGATGAACTACAAGAGCAGCAGGTCACACCAGGTTGCACTCTCCTCTTGAACCAGTCTGACCACTCTCCTCTGGTATTTATTTACAAGTGTCTGCCAAATGACTGTCGGAAGATTGTTTATGGTTACGGTGCATTTGTAAGCAGGTGTAGGAGCATACTGTGGGGTGAGAGTGTAAGAGCCAAAAATGTTTTTTATTTATTTTATTGATAATATTTTGTTGTATTTTTGCACAGTCACGGTATTTTGGTCGACTCTATACGAATTAAGAAATAAAATGACAATCAGTAATCAAAAGTGCGAATGAGTCACATGCACCATAGCGCACCTGTGGAATGTTGGATTGTTTGGATATTAGTCAGAATCTGCCCACACTGAAAGAACTGGCTAAACCAAGATAACGCAACAAAGAACCGAAATGTTGCCACTAACAGCGGATATAGCTCAGTGGTTAGAGCATGTGACTGAAAACCAACCCCTGTGATATACGCTGCTTTGGATAAAGGTTCTGCTAAAATAACACACTTAATATTCTTGTCACCTAAAGTGTATCAACAAACATGTATGTCCACTCACACACAGCATACAAATGTGCAGATTTACAATATGACACTAACCCTCCCCCGTAACACCTCCACCCCCCCGGTCTGTGGTGTAGTCTGTACCATAACGTGATCTCTGACGGTGGGGCACAGAGTCTGGCTGCAGTCCTTCATCAGATGGCCTCCCTCACAGACCTGGAGTAAGTCTGTTACAATTACAGTGTACGACGTTCAACACCCCTAACATAATAATGACGGCGTATGTTGTATGATAGCATGGTTCTGTACTAACATCCCTACGGTTGCCAGTGGTAACATGTTTGCCTTTAGTAACATGGTCCTAGCATTGTCTAAAGTAACGTGGTTCTAATGTTGTCTATAGTAACATGGTCTTAACCCTTCCTGCAGTGTGAAGTATAACAAGTTCACTGATGTGGGAGCGCAGCACCTGGCCTGCAGTCTGAGGAAGTGTCCTTGGATTAAGAGTCTGGGGTAGGCCAGTTCACCCCTTCACCCCACCCTCCCACTCCCAAAGTTATGAAAGTACCTCAGTTGACCCTCTCCTCTGCCTTCCTCTGCCCTCCCCTCTCTTCTATTCTCCCCTCCCCTCTTCTCATCTCTTCTTTCGTCTTCTCTCCTCCCCTCCAGTATGTGGAACGAATATATTCCATACCGGGAGTTTGAACGTCTGCAAGAGCAAGACTCCAGGATCCATTCACTCTAGAACCGCTGCTCAGGGTGGAACTTAGAATTCTGGTAACTGTTTCCCCATCAGGGCTGGGATGATCACTTGGATGGATACTTTAATGCCGATTTTGAGTGAAGTTGGGACGAGTTTGAGTGAAGTTGTTTTGCATATTCATGTGTGTGTGTCTGTCTATCTGTTTGTATTGGTTGCGCCATTATGCTTAAAGGTTATTATAAAAGAGATACTGTATACTTAAAGGGGAAGTGATTTGCTCACGTAAGTAACCTAACCTGCTAGTGTTGGCTCCCATGCTTTTTAAACAAAACATTTCCTCATCTATTTTACTATTTCAGGTTTCCGTATAAAGTATAAATAATGAATGACTTCATTTATTTTCATAGGTCATCAGATATCAGTTCTGTGCAGGTCACGTGTGTCACATTTGATCAGACACAGGCTATTTAAAGTGATGTATTCACAGCTATATTTGTAGAAAAGATACACTACATCCTGTACAATGTTTTGGTTCTCTTTTCTATTGAGTGTTTTTACATTTTCATATCAGCTGCACTTTGCAGTGTTTGCCTAGAAGGGCCTTCATGAATCATGTTCTCTACAGATAGGTGAAACACCTTGAAAAAGACACTGAAACTGGATGCACTAAATTGAGTTTTCTGGATCTGAGATTCTAACTAATGACTGCAAGCTGCCTGCTAAATGATCCACTTACTAATACAGACTTTGCACTGATGCCATGTGTTGTTTTACATTGTGTTTCATACAGTAAGTAATTCATTTGGTTTTCATACTTTTGGTCAATGTAAATAATAAATAACTACACAAAACAATTGTTGCTGTCCTGGAACAGGGTTTGGCAGCTTTATGCAATGGGGTCCAGCTCCAGCTACTGGTTAACACTACACAAGACACAGCTACACTGTCATCTAGTGGCCCATGAGTCAGTGTAGTACAATCCTTGTCATAATAATACACGAAGTACCATCATTTGCAAGAGAGACCATAAAATACTGAGTTCAATGTTCATTCACACATTGTTTATTAAATATGCATTGTAAAATAAACTTTGTTATATGAACATAGCTTATAGTAACACATGTGCAAGTCCTGTTTCATTTGGAGTGATGGGGATGTGGGGGGAAGCAAGCTCTACTGAATACATGGTGATGTGAACCCTGACCTCTGAAACCTTGAGCTGAGAATCTATTCACATTTCACTTCACTCCATGCTTTAGTTGAGAATACAAATACTAATACAAAAGTAAACTCAACAGCATATTTCACACATTCTGATTCAGACTGAAACACTGCACAGTATCATAAATTCTTGACAAGGCTTGGAACTTGTGTTTTCCCCCAAATTGTCTTCACGGAGCACCAGATTCCATCATCTGCTTTGTGAAATATCTTCCCAACACTCCATCGTTTATTTGATGTGATCTGTGCCCCCCCTCCCCCTTCACACACACTTCAAACAAGTTGGATTGGTGAATGAAGGTGCTGTAGGTCCTACAGGACCCAATGACGTAGCTTCTGTTCTACTATCACGATTAAGCTCTGACCACTAGGGGGGGGGGTATCCACTATGTAGCTTGAGAACACTCTGAAGTCAGATTCCTTACATTGCCTTATCAACCGTTACAGCATAAAGATACACATTTTTGTGAAAAACAAGACCTGGACAAGGAGGTCTATTGATTTGGAATATCAGTACAGGATTACTGACACCCGAGACAGGTTAAACCAAACTTGAAATGGACATTCTGAGATTTTTTTTAAAGTGAATCCATGTGCCCCGAACACCTGGCTCCTTCTCTCACATTCATGCTGCAGAACAGAACATTGTACCACTTGATCAATGGTATATAGACAACCACATTACTTTTTGAGGTCAGAAATCTGGCACGTATTTTGTGTTAAACTATCCCTTCTGAAGCTTCGACCAGCTGGGGGAGCTCTGGGGGAGGTTTGCCACAGATCTCGGTTCAGTTTGGCCACAGAGACAGGAAGCCAGGGAAATAATGTGGCCTGGAGTCGGTGGTTCCGAACACCCTGTGGCTCATGGGTCTGAACCAGTTATACTTCTGCAATCACGCAGAGATGGGGTGAATACATCATTCCAGTCAACCAGCATTGGTTCAGAACCATAAAGATAGCAGCCTTAGCACATGGAACAGGTGGATCCGTTCAAAGAAAGTCTATCATCATGTCACAACTAAAGCAACAACTAAAGCAACCAATAACCAAAACCATGCTTTTCAGTATAACATGGTTATGCAAAAAAATAATAACAACGGATAGTCTAGCTTGATACATGGTATCGTCCATCACAGATGGCTTAATCCTTGTGGCCGGTATTGCTTTAGTTTGGGGACAATTTGACAGCTCTGTTGATGTCCCACCGGACGGTGGAGTAGCTGTTCATTGGTGCATCTACCTTCACTTGAGTCGGGACAACCTGTGAAGATAGATGTATGGAAACATGCAAATATTAAATATAAAGTACAGTTCATACAGTACATGATTACAGACAGTACAGGTGACTTTATCATTGTATGGGAACAACAATCCACTGCAGCAAAAAAAAATTCAATTTGTGTTGATCACATTAGCATTCTACTTACTTTTTCACACCGCAATCTTTGCTGTTCAAAGGCAAAAATAATGTCCCATTTGATTCAATCTCATCCATCATCAGAGATTGATGTCGGTCTATTTCGTGCCTGATGTACACGCGATGCCACGTTGTCCCCTCCTGTAGGTTACTCCAGGTATCCCTCGAATACATCCAGTTCCGTGTCCGTGTCATATGGGACAGATGCTGGGTCGGATAGCACACCCAGATCCACCAACGCCTGGTCCATATCCTCAGGCAGGAACACTATCCCCACATTCAGTACGATGTACTCCATCAAAAAGGCATAGTAGAGAATCAAAACGTTCACAAAAAACAGGCCAAGATAAAACATATAGGGAAGTTCGTTGAAAAGCGATTCCACGGAATCTAGTTGAGCATAAATTGAGAGTGTCATAGAAATTGAAAACACAGATTTAGGTCACAAGTTATGCAAGCAGGCAGGGTAAACTTCCAAGGCGTTTAGAAAAAGCAGACGTCCCCGATCTTGAGCAAAGACTGATGGTGTGTGATTGCGGAATCCATTTCGGACGAGACTGGAGACTCCAGTATCTTGCAGGCTGAACGCAGCCCCCTTTTTCTCAGTAGTTGTCCAGGTTGAGCCAGCTTTGAAATGTTTTTCTGAACTCGTTAACAAGCAATATTCACAGGTAAAACGCTGTACAGTAGTTGATAGCACGTTAAAACTATCTCGTCAGTATGCTAATATAAACAAAGTACTGTTTAAGCCACGTCTTATTGTCATTTGTTGATGTTGAAATCCTGACAGCCCTTTTGTGCTAGCTAAAACCATGTAGCATGATTAAATTACAAACAATAACCCAATAAACGCCATGTGGTCCGCATTGAAGATGTGCTTTTCGTGTTCAGCTAATGTATATTATTATTCAAAATACTTAGCTGATCAAAGCATTTATCATTGTTTTCAATATTTCCTTAGACAGTGTTATTTTCGCAAACTGCATCAAAACAGTCCGACACAGGGAACTAAAGACTACCATTCTGATTGGGTCGCAAAATGCAAACTATTTTCTGAATGGTCAAATGAAACATCAATAACTATTCATCCGCCCCATGCACAAACAGTCGCAGATATTATACGTCATGACGTTCTCTAAACGTTTAACGGAAAGGGCAATGAGACTTGTAGTTTTTTCAGACGGTGTAGCATGACATTGTACACCCTTATAGTAACGAGAAAACATCAAGTCCCGAACTACACATCCTTTAAACCTGTTACGTAATTTACCTAACTTAGCGAGCAAATGTTCCTTAGCTAACAGCTATCGTCGTCATTAGCTATCTACCTTGCAAGTCAACACATCATCGTTGTACGGGGGAGTCGGGTGCTAATGCTATGGATTGATCGGGATACCAGCAAAACAACCTGACAGTCGGAAGCATTCACATCTCTGCAACCATGTTTGGTCGATCAAGGAGCTGGGTTGGAGGACAGGGGAAGTCTAAAAACATTCACTCGTTGGACCATTTGAAGTAAGTAGCTGGCATGATGGCGAAGGTTGCTGGTCCGTTGTCGTTGTTACTTGTGTGTGTACACAGTGTACGTTGTCAGCGTTCCTGACCATCCGGCTAACCTACAGCGTCTGTAAAAGCAAAGCTGTTTACTGGTAATTAAGCTATTAGCTTCAAGTCAAGCTATGTCCGCTTTTATCCAGAAGTCATGATCATGTAGCTACTAGCCTAGCTAGCTAGCTAGCTACTGTATGTCATACAGCATTTGCTAGTAACGGTGCATCAAGTACAGTAGCTAACTGTAACGACTAGCAAGCTTCTACAGTATGTACCAGCTAACCTAGATAGTTGCCAGGACTTGTCGGAAGATGCTGCTGTGTATGTTGTTCTTAAGCCTGTCAAGGATTGTGATAATTGCATTATTATTGACAGCTGATTGACACCTTTCAGTTGGCTGCACACCTTTTTGCAGAAACAATATTCTTTTTCAGTCCAGCCATACGCTTAGTTAAAAAAGTTAAAACATTTCAGGATTGTGAGGAATGTTAAAGCTCAGTGGTTCACTGTAATTATTGTAAACAATACTACATAGCGAATTAGTATGTATATATTAGTATTATTTGTCGCTGCTGCTGTCATGGTCTTGTGCAAGGCTCGAGTGACTAGTAAGACAGGGGTATAAGGTTGATTCACTTACTTTAGGCAAAGTACACATACTGTACTAAATTGCTTTGGATGAAAGTTTGAAACTAAAGGCTAGAAAAGAGCTTGTTGTCACTCTATTCCTCCTCTCTCCCTCCTCTCCCTTCCTCCTTCAGGTATATGTACCATGTCCTGACAAAGAACACAACAGTGACAGACAGCAACAGGAACCTCTTGGTGGAGACCATTCGATCCATCACTGAGATTCTCATATGGGGAGACCAGAATGACAGCTCTGTTTTCGAGTAAGGCCTTTAATCTTTTTCTTCTCTTCTTAAATTCACTTATTAAAGTTGGTCATGTGTGCTGAGGCCAGTTTTTGGGCCATTTGTGTGTCTACTGATTCAATACCACTGGTCCAGTCAGACTGTTGACCCCTGTGTCTGTCGACAGATGGGCACACTAACCATATTCCATTGGGTGATACATTTGACTGAATCATTTGTTGGATTGATTTGGATGTTGATCAGTCCCGTAGCGTTGTCAGTTGTTCAGGACGTCTGCTTCTCTGCGTTCAAGCTTCTTCCTGGAGAAGAACATGTTCGCCTTCTTCCTGAACATCCTGCGTCAGAAGTCCGGGCGCTACGTCTGCGTCCAGCTCCTGCAGACGCTCAACATCCTGTTTGAAAACATCAGCCATGAGACTTCGCTCTGTGAGTAACACTCGCTGCTTCCCTGACCTGGGCTAGGAGGCCGTATGTTCAGGAAAGCAACAAGGTTCTATCCAACTGGAGAATAGGGTCCATTTATACAGTATGACTTTGTCTCAACTATTCAGACAACTCCTAACTTTGTTAGACTGAGGCCGTACGTTTGTACGATTGCGTCCTTATTTTTTTCACAATGTACCCTCTAGATTACCTCCTGTCTAACAACCATGTCAACTCCATCATCGTTCACAAGTTTGACTTCTCTGACGAGGAGATCATGGCTTACTACATCTCCTTTCTGAAAACCCTGTCCCTCAAGCTCAACAACCACACGGTCCACTTCTTCTACAATGAGGTAAGACCAGGGAAGGAGGTATGGAAATAACTGAGGTAGAGAGGAGTGGTTTATTTAATCCAAAAATATATGTGTGTAGTAGTCAATATATGCAGTGAAAAGGTTTGTTAGAGATTTTGGACTTATGAGAAACAGTGAGTAGTAGAGGGAAGAGCAAAGTTGGAGGTAGAATAGAGAAGCTCTTTACAATAAAAGCCAGGAATGTGAAGTTACTTTATGCATTACACTCTGTACTGTTTAACCCCGCTCAAGTTGCTGAGTGTGCTGTACTTTGCTATACTTTGTATACATGTGTCCTCTAAGCCTTGGCTTCTGTTCTGAGCTATGGTATTTGACTTTTATATAACCCTACCCACCATCCCTCCTTTCACCCGGGTATTATGAATGTGCAGTTGAACGGTAACCACACAGCATCCTGTTTATACGTTGTTGCTAGTGTCTTTGGCTTTAGTGGTGTAGACTTCCTGTGTCAAACTGTGACTTCCTGTCCAGGTACCTTGGTTCTAGCCACTCCCCCTCCCTTGTTGAACCTCTGTTAATTCCTTTGTTCCTCAGGCCAGTGCTCAATCACAATAACACAGCTGGTATTATCAGCAGCATAGGCCTGCTGTTGGCTTCTGTGTAAGGGGGAAAGTTATTGGTGTACTGTAGGTGGTAGCAACCTGTCATTTCTTGTTCACTGTGACCTCTGGCTGACCTGTGAACTGTCTCTGATTGGCTGGAGGTCTCGGGGAACGAGAAAGTGCCTGCTTAGAGGGACAAAATGGCTCAGAGAGAGATCTTCAGCTAACATCGGACTGTAAATCGACCGTGGTCGTTGACCACCACCGTCTGGTCAGCAGTTAGCTTTAGCACTAAGCGATAGCCTGGTCGTCTTTTTCTGAAAGAGAGAAACTTCAGTAGTTGGGCCACAAGAAGTGTCGTCCTAGGTCATCACTGTGTGGGAGGAGAGGAGCGGAGCAGGTTTAGACAAGGTTGGTTCAGTGATGCAGGGAGGCTGCAGCAGTCCTGGGTTCCCAGCGTGGTTCTCCAGTGTCTCAGCTAGTGCTGAGAACCTCCACTGTTCCCATCATCGTGCATGAGAGAATCCAGCAGCTGTTCACCTATGAGTCTGAGCAGGTGTAGGCTAGCACTGGAGAAGTCTTAGTCTCAGTGTATACTGGGTGAGTAGAGCTTCTCCACCTTCTCACTGTTCACCTGCTCTGTAAAGGTGAACTAGGCCTACTCACTCGCTCTAGAAGGCCTACAGTAGGTGAACTAGTCTAGGCCTAGTCACTACCGCCATGCTAGTGTATCAGGAAAGTACTACAACAATGTAGATATTAAACAAATAGACCTTACACTAAATGAACAAATATAAGTGGTTTTGAGACTATTTGGAAACTAGTCGGAGGCTAGGTATCTATTCTCAATCTAACCTTAGTGAGTGTATTTAACTTGTCAAGTTCAATGCTGTTTATTAGAGTATTGTTCTCTTGAGGTTTTCTCTTAGAAGTAGAATACTAGTTTTCACCAGTGGGTCTATCCCCAGTAGCCACGCTCTCTCTCTCTCTCTCTCTCTCTCTCTCTCTCTCTCTCTCTCTCTCTCCCTCTCTCTCTCTCTCTCTCTCTCTCTCTCTCTCTCTCTCTCTCTCTCTCTCTCTCTCTCTCTCTCTCTCTCTCTCTCTCTCTCTCTCTCTCTCTGTCTGTGGTTGTGTGGCGCAGTGCTGTGCTCTGCTCACCGGCGCCCCCTCTCTGTCTCCCACACACAGCACACTAATGACTTTGCCCTGTACACCGAAGCCATTAAGTTTTTCAACCACCCAGAGAGTATGGTCCGCATCGCAGTCCGCACCATCACACTCAACGTCTACAAAGGTATGTGTCACACACACACACAGATCCACACACATGCCCCGTAGAGGCTACGAGCCCTCTCTTTGCTGCTTCTCCTATCCTTCTTCCTGGTGCCGGCTCTAACCCTAAACTGCCCACGGTGCATGAGCATGGCTAACAAGGTAACGCTGTTGACGACACACACAAACAAACAAACAAACACTCCAACTCACAGCTTTGCCAGCGTTCCTTCTTTCTCCTCCTTGAGGGGCAGTTCTATGGGCATATGTGAAGCCCTCTGTGACATGCTTGCATGTAAAAAGGGCTATACAAATAAATTTGATTTGATTTGATTTGATCCTCTTGCCCTCTGCTGTAAGGCTGGCTTGTGCACAATGGGTGTTTGGCCGGGGGGGGGGGCTCTCTGGGACTGGGGAGCTGGGAGTCTGGACAAGACGGGGTTGGGTGGGGGTGCAGGTTCGGGACTGGGTTGGGTGACGGGCTGGGGGCGAGGGCTGGTCAGGGGGCTTGGGCCTGCAGGTGCACAGGTGTCTGTCCACCTGCCTTCTCCTGGGACTAACGCGCGTTCTAGCTGCTCGGGATTCCAGCGATCTTCACATAGGACAGGGGCCTAAGGAGAACGGTTGTCTTCCTAGCTGTCTCTGTCTGTCTGTCTGTGTGTCCATCCTACCCTGCATGTGTGTCACGCATGGACGTTAGTGTGACTCCCTGCTCTTTACTAAAGATGCTTATGTAACATTGCATATGTGAGCAGGAGAGTGTATGTATCAAACTATTTGGGGTTATTGAACATTCTGTGATGCTAGCCATATGGATGTCTGTTAGTACTGTGTGTTGACCTGACTGTTGAGGTGTGTGTGTGTGTGGGGTATGCTACTGTGCAGGGTTGGTCATGGGTGTGTATAGATGCCTCAAGCGGTCTAGCCCCCAACCCCCGCCACCCCCCACCCACAGCAGTCCCTTACTCACATTAACCCTTTGTCTGTTCTCCCCTTCCCTCCTCCCCAACCCTTCCCTTCTCCTCTGCTCTCCCTCCTCACCCTATTCTCTCTCCTTCTCTCTCTCTTCCCGTGTCCCTCCGTTTCTCTGTCTTTCTCCCTCCTCCCGTCCACCCCCCCCCCTCCCCCTCTGCGCTCCCCATCTGCCTAACTACAGTCTCATGTAAGTTGGTCCCATTCACACTTCCCATTATTGGTTAAGCTGCTCTATTTGATGTGTGTAGCATATCCTAAGAATGGTGGATATCAAAACCGGTGTTGTCGTTCATTTACATTTGATTTGTCTAGCATTTCTTGCTGCCCACCTACATGCAGACAGCCTGGCATGCCTTCGTATGTTCTCGTGACATAGTTCTATCCTGACTCATGATCCAACTTGTATCTGACATCTTGTCCATTGGAATGCCTGCATCTGAGCGTTCTGTTCCTGCTGTCAGGGAGGCAACTGTAGCCTTCCTGACGCCACACCTGACCTGTTCCTGACACGCACACAGACGTTCCTTACTCAGTGGCACACGTACTAACACACCTCCTGCCCAACCCTTGAGCTGCAACAAAGTGTTGTTGTGGATTTGGTTAAAGTAAACAGGAAGGAAACAAGGACGCCAGTGCAATAATAGAACTGTGACACATCCTGAACTGACAAGCCCTGGGTTTCCTGTCCCCTATAGAGCCAACTGTCCTGTTGTGGTAACCCAGCCACAACCCCTCTCTCTCTCTCTCTCTCTCTCTCTCTCTCTCTCTCTCTCTCTCTCTCTCTCTCTCTCTCTCTCTCTCTCTCTCTCTCTCTCTCTCTCTCTCTCTCGCAACCACCTGAGCTAGCTGTTAGCCTGGAGCTAGCTTCTTTGCCCTACTCCCACTAAGGCCCCACTCTGCTGCCTGACTCCCTCTCTCTCTAACCTGTGTTAGGCTACAACATCAATAATGCAACACTGGAACGAGGGAGCAATGCATAGAACAGTTTACTTACATGTTTTTTTTTATGGATTGATTTTGTGGTTTGAGTCTTTAGCCTGATGAGATACTTCCCACACAGTCTTTTAAATAATCGGTATTATTCTTGTTAAATAGCTTGAACGGGCTTCACATTTTGATCATTTATTTAAATCGTAGACTGGAATGTGTGGTATTGAGAGTGATCTTGTCTGTGTGTGTGTGTGACTGTGTCTGTGTGTATGTGTAACCATGGTAACACGGCCTCTCCCCCCTGACCCCAGTGGACAACCAGCACATGCTGCACTACATCCGGGACAAGACGGCGGTGCCCTACTTCAGTAACCTGGTCTGGTTCATCGGCAGCCACGTGATCGAGCTGGACAAGTGTGTCCAGACAGACGAAGAGTAAGAGCGCTGGCTGGCTGTACCTCTGGGGGGCTGGTTGGCTGTTTTACTGACTCTGGCTGGCTGTCTTTTGGCAGTCTTTAGGTTACTCGTCAGAAATGTTTTTGTGTGCAAGTTTACACCAGTCATTCCCCCCTGTGGCCACTAGGTGTCAGACGTAGTCTAGTTTTGTCTTACCGCAGGTCGACTTACCCCGGCTGTTTCTGCTACAATCCATGACAAAGCAAACGTATACTCTTCTTCCCTTCACATCCCCCCTCCCCCTCCCACCCCCCCATCTAGACACAGGAACAGAGGGAGGCTGAGTGATCTGGTGGCAGAGCACCTGGATCACCTCCACTACCTCAACGACATCCTCACCATCAACTGTGAGTTCCTCAACGACGTCCTGACCGACCACCTGCTCAACCGCCTCTTCCTGCCCCTCTACGTCTACTCACTGGTTAGCCCCGGGACGGTATGCGGCGCTCTGTGTGTGTGTGTGTGTGCCTGTCTGTCTGTCTGTATGTAAGTGTGTGTCTCTGTCTGTGTGTCTGTCTGTCTGTGCATCTGTGTGTGGATGGACGGTACGTGTGTGGGAGTGCGTGTTTGTGTTAGTGTGTGAAGGCTGCGGGTCGATGCTGTGTGTGTGTGGATGGTGGGTAGCCAAACATCCCCTGATGTGTGTGTGTGTGTATGTGTGTGTTTCAGTCAGACGACAGGAAGATCAACCCCCAAGTGTCCCTCAACCTGCTCTCTCAGGTAGGCTGCTACACACACACACACACACACACACCTGGATTCACACCTGCAGATTCTTTAGTCTGTCTCAGCCTTCATACAGTGTGTGTGTGTGGTGTTGTGTGTGTGTGTTCCAGGTGTTCCTGATCATCCACTACCAGCCTCTGGTCCACTCCCTGGCAGATGTCATCCTCAACGGAGATCTGTCAGTCTTCTCCTCACAGAGTGGACCGAACACACAAAAGAGCATGGTGAGACACGCACACACACACACACGCACACACACACACACACGTGTGTCTGTCCGACGGGACGAGAGTAGTAGCTATGTCTGTCAGATGTGCGTGGGTGGAAAACAGGGTTGCATACTAGACCATGTCATCCCGCTCCCCCACGCGCACACACGCGCGCGCCACACCAGTAGCAGAGCAGCTGTGTGGGTCAGGTATGGGTGGTAGTGTTTTTCGGAGAAGCAGACATCCTTGTGGTTTTTCTCAGCACTCGACAGCCCAGATCCGATCTCCCTGCAGGCTTCTGTACTGAAGGCTTCTGGGTAGTAGTTCACAGTGTGAATGTGGTGCAGCGTAAAATATACACACACACACACACACACACACACTGAGGGAGAGAGAGTAAACAAAGTGGGTGTGGGTTCTGTTTTTACTGTTGGGACACCAGGTCAAAGGGCACTTCCTGCTTGATGATGATGTGGGAGAAAACGAGGTCGTATGGAACACAGAGGTGTATCTTCTAACCCCGATTCCCTTCCTGGAAGCTCTTTGCGTGTGCGCGCGCGCGTTTGCAGGCGTGCCTCTCGATAGTCACGCACGTGGCGTTTGCAAATAACAGTTTTGACTTCAAAGCGTGCGCACCGAGGCGTCTGTCCTCTGACCTCCATTCATTTCTCATCACGTCAAAGCACGGCAGGGTAAGCGGTTAACCAGAGATCTTTCTGCAGCCGGCAACCAGGTGCACTGACTCCCACTGGCGCAAACGGGTACACCGCATGCCACGCAAGCACGCGCGCGCACACACACACGCTGAAACGGTGCATGTGCGGGCGCCGTGCAGACGGGGCTCTCGGCGTGCTTTTCTCAAGGCACAGCGACGGCCTTTCCTACGTCGCAGCCACTCGGCATCTGTCCCTCCCGGCATACAGCTCCCATAATGCACAGGGGCGTTAGAGGGAAGTGAGAGACGTTGCTGAGAAACGGCGCTTTTCCTGTCACTGTTCAGAATAAGCGGGTCACAACTACAGTTTCAGTCAGGTGTGTGTGTGTGCACCCATGCGTGCCCACGCGTGCCCACGCGAGTCTTTTTTTGGCTTGTAGTTTTATCAAGGATCTGTCATTGTTGTCGCTGTGGTTGACAGAAGGACAATGGACCTTTACTTTGAAGTGTTCAGAGAGTTCCCCACTCTGAATGCTGAGTACTCAGAAGGAAGTACAGGGAATGAATGAAGAGATTGTGTGTGTTTTATGGCAGTCACTTCTCATAAAGGAAATAAGAATTCATTAATCATTCCTATTAAATTCCAAATGACAGACACACACTATCACAGGGTTGGGGAAAGTTAATATGAAAATTGTGTTAACTGTTAAACTCTATTACAACAAATAGAAGACTCAAAGCTACTCTTTAGAGAAAAATATTTTGACTAAAGTTACTTTGAAGAAGTAGTTCACTACATTCAGACTGCTTATCATGAAGAGACATAGTCTGGGATCACTTTTAGTTTCAGTTTAACACAGGTACTGACGTTTTAAGTATAACCATTTGCAGTAGAACATTACACAGTCCTATCTCAAGACTGGACTGATTCGAGAAGGGGCCTTCATTCCTTCCAAGAATCTAGTTCTAGGCCTTCGGTTTCATTCTGTGTGTCGCACGGGCTTTTCTTTCACTCTCTCCAGAACAGTGTTGGCGTGCGTCGCTTCACCAAACCGCCCGAGTCTCTGGAGCGCTCGCTGGAGATGTCTCGCCACCGGGGGCACAAGCGAGCGCAGAAACGGCCCAACTACAAGAACCTGGGCGAGGAGGAGGAGGACGACAGGCCGGGGGGAGGAGAGGAGGGCTGGGAGGACGGCGGGGAGCGGGAGAGGGAGAAGAGTAAAGGTAGTGAGGGCGGGTGCTCTAAGGGAGGCAGGACGAGTGGGGAGACAGAAGGTGAGTGGGAGTGTGTTGCGTAAGAGGAGGGTGTGCGTTTGTGTGTCACGCTGGAGTGTATCCATAATCCAAACCGCCCCATCACCCACTTATTTTTTTTACCCAGCAGCCCTGGCATCGGCCCCGCCCTCCAAACTGGCTGAGAGACGCGTGCACACACAAACGCTCTTGCGTGTTCGGTGGACAATGTGTCCCTTATACTGTCAGCCGTATTCAATCGACTGTGAATGCGTGGGAAGAAATGAAAACAGATTAACAGTGTGTGTGTGCTCAGAAAGGGTGTGTGTGTTCAGACAGTTTGGAGACCGGGCCTTTCTCTGGGCCGCTTCCCCCGTGACACCTCCTCACTCCTCCAATCTCCATGGTGACCGGCTGTCCCTGTCACAATCTCCATGGGGACAGCTTAATCCACTGTCAAGGTCTCCACCGTGACTCCATTCATGTGCTCCTCACCTCTCCGCCTGTCTCTCACTCTCCTGTGCGTGCGTGTGTGTGTGTGTGTGTGCGCGTGTGTGAGACTGGGTTCATCTCGATAGTCTGCGGAGGGTTCCTCTCCTCCCTCTCCCAGGACTGATCTGAGGGTTCTGAATAGATGATGGCAAGGAGATGGGGGACGGGGGGGGGACTACCGCAGACTATTGAGACGTGTCCCAGCATGAACAATACACCAACTATACATTTGGTGCCAGTTGGGATGTTGTTTCAGTGTGAATTTGGATCGTGTGTGTGCAGAGATTGAGATGGTGGTGATGGACAAGTGTAAGCTTTCTGAGCTGACGGAGCAGAACATCACTGATGAGGAGAAGACGGCAGCTGCTGCCCGCACACAGAGGAGCAGGTACACACACGCACACACACACACACACACACAGGAACAGGTACACGCAGAGGAGCAGGTACACACACACGCACACACAGGAACAGGTACACACACACACCCAGGAACAGGTACACACACACACAGGAACAGGTACGCACACACACACACACACAGGAACAGGTACGCACACACACAGGAACAGGTACACACACACACAGGAACAGGTACACGCAGAGGAGCAGGTACACACACGCACACACAGGAGCAGGTACACACACAGGAGCAGGTACAGTACACGCACACACGAACAAAGATGTGTCCTAAACAGATATTGTGTGTGTGTAGGCCCTTCCTGGACATGGTGTACAGTGCTCTAGACTGTACGACCGATGACTACCACGCTCTGTTTGTCCTCTGCCTGCTCTACGCCGTGTCCCACAGCAAAGGTGTGTATGGACTCTCTCTCTGTTTCTCTCTCTTTCTCTCTGTCTCCCTCTCTGTCACTGTCTCCCTCTCTCTCTCTCCTGACGCGCAGGCACACGGCTCGCACTCCGTTTGGACGAACAAAGAGAGGGGCCTGAAACCCTTTCCAACTGTGCATTATGGCCCTGTGTCTGTGTGTGTGTGTGTGTCCAGGTATAAACCGGGACCTTCTGGAGAGGTTACAGTTGCCTGTGCCTGACCAGGAGAGAAGCTCCTACAGCTTGGTGTTGGTGGAGAGACTCATACGAGTGATGAACCAGGCCGCCCAGCCAGGTAACACACACACACACACACACACACACTGTATCACACATTATACCTGTTTTTAAGCAAATCTCTACACTCGTGCTTATACATACTAATCTCAACGTGTGTGTGTGTGTGTGTGTGCGCAGACGGTAAGGTGCGTCTGGCCACTCTAGAGCTGAGCTGTCTGCTGCTGAAGCAGTCCGTCCTGTCAGGTTCTCACTGCATCATCAAGGACGTTCACCTCGCCTGTCTGGAGGTGAGCAGACCCTCCCCCCCCTCCAGCAAAACTAGTTATCCTACTGGTGTTTCAAGTATGACTACCCTGCCCAGTGTTACTCCACAGTCAAAGCAGGGGTGCCTCTTCAGACACGCATGGTTGACTCCTGTGTGTCTGGAGCGGAGCTCGTGTTGTTTAGGTCCGGGCTTGCATTCTTCGAATGTCAGGCTGCTTAGAACATGGCCATGCTTCCCGAAAGCGTGACATCAAACCAGTGCTTCTCAGGGCTCAGTCATACCCAACACGAACAGTGGGACAAGGAAAATGACATTTTCTTTGCTTTCAGTTCAAGTCCTATTTTATGGAGGTTGTAGTTAGAATTAATGTTAAGGTTTGAATGATATTAAGGGATGGTTAGGAGTTATGGATAGTTTTAGGGTTAAGGGCTAGAGTTAGGTTAAGTTTATATGTAAAAAAATGGGTTATGGTAAGGTTAAATGTTAGGGTAAGCAGGATTTTGAATGGGACTGAATTGTGAGCCCCCCACAAGAAAAGCAATACAAGCGTGTGTGTGAGAGAAATGCAAAATGTATTATTCTGATTTCCACGTTTGTTCTGGTTTCAGGGTGCAAGAGAAGAGAGTCTGCATCTCCTACGGCGTTTCTACAAGGTGCGTGTGGGTCCACACACACGCACACATGATATTTCTCATCTTTGATACATTTGCATATTTCTGTTGAATTGGAACAAGTTTTAGTGTAATTTGGCTTTTGCTGGAGGTGGCGATGACTACATGTTAGCTAGACGTGTAACATTCCAGTGATCTGTATCAATACATCGACCGAATAGCGAACGATCCAATCGCACGAGCGCATAACCATCAATGCGTGCGTGTTTATTTTCACACCCAGCACCATCTGCATGATTCCCCTCTGTACACTCCCACGCTAGGCGGTGGGACGCGACGTAAGGTTGTTGCAGTCCTCCAATGAAAGCCTTGCGTGAGCGCCGGTGTTCACATTCTCGTGCCTAACGATGCAGCGGCGAGCCTGCCGCTCGTGTGAGCGGCGGCAGCCAGGAAAAGGATGTTCTCACGCTGTCCTGTGATCCCGTTTCAGCCGGTCGCGTGCAGGATCGCATCGAGGTTGAGCGCCTTACGCCGCTAATGTCAGCGGGCTTACCCCCCCCCCCCCCCATTGTCATCCTTCCATCAGTTACACCCCCTCATGCTCTGTACCCCCCCCTCCTGTCTTCCTGTCTGTCTCGTAGGGGGAGGAAATCTTTCTGGACATGTTTGAGGACGAGTACAGGAGCATGACGGTTAGCGCACACACACACACTCACACACTCCTACACTGCAGGTATAGCAAGCGTCCCTAACTGTTGAGTATGAACGTGCACCCCGTGCGTGTGTTGTCCTGGTAGAGTAAGCCCCTGAATGTGGAGTACCTCATGATGGACGCCTCCGTGCTGCTGCCCCCTACTGGGACCCCGCTGACTGGCATCGACTTTGTCAAGAGGCTGCCCTGTGGGGACGTGGAGAAAACACGAAGGGTGAGCGAGCGAGCGCGCGCAAGCACACACACCGTACACACACACACACACACCGTACACACACCGTACACGACAACGATTCATACTAACGTACTCACGCTCACTCCCCTCTGTCCTCCCACTCGAATGGGTCTGTGTGTGTGTGTGTGTGTGTGTGTGTGTGTGTGTGTGTGCTCTCAACAGGCCATCCGTGTGTTCTTCATGCTGAGGGCGCTCTCCCTGCAGCTCCAGGGGGATCCCGAGACCCAGCTGCCCCTCACCCGCCCCGAAGACCTCATCAAGACCGACGACGTCCTGGACCTGAGTAAGACGCGCACACTGATTGATCTGTTCTAGAAAGAAGAAGGTGTCGTGTCGAGATGAGTGAAACGTTTCCACTGCCCTCGCCTGTGGGCCCCGTTCCAGTACGTGTGTGCGTTTGTGTGTCATCCATGGTTGCCCTGGTGACGGCTAACAATAGTCCCTGAAACGAGATGAAGTAAACATTGCGCGAGCGTGGTTGGAGGAGGGACTGTCCACATCCGTCTGTCTGTCTGAGAAATGAGAAGTTGATTATTTATCATAGGGGTTTATCATAGGGGTTTATAATAAAACAGAAGCACATCATCCGTCTGGCCTTTCATGTCAGTGTTTGTGGGTTTACAGTGTGTGTTCCAGTTAAGTGCTCAAACCAGGTGTGTGCTGCGTTTCTATAGCTAGCTAGTTACTCCAACGAGCTTCGGTGTGAAACAGGGAAATTGATACGTGTGTGTGTTTGTTTCATTCCCCCTCATTTAGTAAGAGATGATTCAACTAGACGGTCTTGCCCACCTACATTTCATCACACACACATTCTCACTTGTGTGTGGGTAGTGTGTGTTTGCTTCTAATTCTGTGCCTTCTCTGAACCTGGCTTCAGGAAACACAGCAGAGAAGGACTGACACCAGAAACCAGGCCACTCTACACACACACACACACACACACACCCATAGACTAAAGGTCATCCTGTTATGTGCGTAGGATCTGTATCTCCTTGTCCCTCATGAACACTGCTGTGTTTGATATGATGATGATGATGGTGAGGATGATGATGACGATGATGGTGATGAGGATGATGGTGATGATGGTTAGAGTCCAGATCATCTGGAGCCCACGGCTGCTCCTCTCGTGTCCTTGGCTACCACCTGCTACTGTCAAGGTTGCCCTGTAGTTGGGTTATGGTTAAGAACAGGACCAGTCTGTGTGGTTGTGGTTGATGTGGTCGGTACGATATAGGGTGAATGAGTGGTTGGGGGAGGCTTGTAAAGGCTTTGGGGGGGGGGGGGGGGGGGGGTTAGACATTTAAACAGATGCACAGGTACAATCGAGATTGGAAGATCAGGTGGCTGAGCGGTTAGGGAAGCGGGCTAGTAATCAGAAGGTTGCCAGTTCGATTCCTGGCCGTGCCAAAATGACGTTGTGTCCTTGGGCAAGGCATTTCACCCTACTTAGAGAATGTCCCTGTACTTACTGTAAGTCGCTCTGGATAAGAGCGTCTGCTAAATGACTAAATGTAAATGTAGATGTTTTCAAATGTGTATATTCTCAAAACACAGTTGTTCCCCTCGTCCCCGGCAACAACAATAAACAGAGACTGTATAATGTATGTCAGTGGGAAGTTTGCTCTTTTTTTATGATCTGAAACCGGTTTTGGTTGTGTAATGATCATGTTGTGGTTGTGTTGTGTAGACAACAGCGACCTGATTGCCTGCATGGTGGTCAGTAAGGAGGGGGGTCAGGCCAGCGCTTCCTGGCTGTGGACGTGTACCAGATGAGCCTGGTGGAGCCCGAGACCAAGCGCCTGGGCTGGGGAGTGGTGAAGTTCGCTGGCTTGCTACAAGTAAGAGAGAGAGACGGCCACAGTGGGAGAGAGCGAGAGAGAGCGAGAGAGAGCGAGAGAGAGCGAGAGGAGAGCGAGAGAGAGCGAGAGCGAGAGCGAGAGAGAGAGAGAGAGAGAGAGAGAGAGAGAGAGAGAGAGAGAGAGAGAGAGAGAGAGAGAGAGAGAGAGAGAGAGAGAGAAGAGAGAGAGAGAGAGAGAGAGAGAGAGAGAGAGAGAGAGAGAGAGAGAGAGAGAGAGAGAGAGAGAGAGGAGAGAGAGAGAGAGAGAGAGATGAGAGAGAGAGAGAGAGAGAGAGATGGTCCGTGTGCGTGCCTGTAGGAGGACTGTTCAAGCTCCAACTCCCGTTTACTGTGACCGTTATTAAACGTGGATTCTCACCCCCGCTCCTCCTCCCCCCCCCCTCCGGTTCCCCTCCTCCCCCCTCTTCCCCCTCTCCAGGACATGCAGGTGTCGGGCGTGGAGGATGACAGTCGGGCGTTGAACATCATCATCCACAAGCCCAGCTCCAACCCCCACGCCAAGCCCCTCCCCATCCTGCAGGCCAACTTCATCTTCGCCGACCACATCCGCTGCATCATCGCCAAGCAGCGCCTCGCCAAGGGCCGCATCCAGGCACGCCGCATGAAAATGCAGAGGATCGCAGGTGAGACGTGGGAACCTTGTTAGTTTTTGCTGTTTTATTTGAATTTCTTTTCCCCCCGAACGTGGATAAACATATATGGAACGGGTAAACCAAAAAAAGACACCCCCGAAGGAAGGTAGGTCAGGTTTATTACGCGAGCGTCAAATGCGTGTTTGTGCGCAGCGCTGCTGGACCTGCCCGTGCAGCCCTCCGCGTCCGACGTCCTGGGTTTCGGCCAGACGGCAAACGCCACCGCCGGCGGCCTCCCCTTCCGCTTCTACGACCAATCGCGTCGAGCGCCCAACGACCCCACGGCACAGAGATCGGTCTTCGCCTCCGTTGACAAAGTCCCAGGTAACACACGCACATGGACACACACACACACACAGGGGGGACACAGATCAGATTGTGGGGTTAGGAATCCTGCAAACCAGGCCTGTCAGAGACATTCCCCTCTGGGGAGGGGGTACCCAGGAGACTGGTGTGTGAGAGATAACCGAGTCTGCCGCACGCCCAGCGCTAATGACGGCGCTGGCTGTTGTTCTCACGCGATCCTCCAGTGGGACTAGGGCCCTCTTACGTAGCGGTGTATGTACAGCGCTCTGGATAAGAGCGTCTGCTAAATGACTAAATGTACAGGGATTATACATCCTGAATAGATTGGCTGCACGACAATGGCCGCACCCACGACAGTTTGAACAGACAGTCCCGCCCACCCCTCTAATACGGGTGTGACTCAGGTGCGTTTCCTGGTGGGAATTGCTCCTCCAGTGCTCCCATGCCTGTGTTGTTGGACGCGGGCGTAAACCATTGTTCTTGGAAACGCGTAATTGGACCCACGTTGTCAGGTCCGTGTACAGAAGGGACCCTCGGGACGAGTGGTGGAGACGCAACGAACCCCCCTGTGCAGCATTCGGGTCACTGGACACATCAGCAGGGTACACAGCAGGATAAAATGCAGGATAAAATGACTAAAGGACGAAATGAAATGTAAGAACAAACAGCCCTGAGAAGGCCTGATTGTGACTGTGGCAACACCGGCCGTTGGAAAACCTGTTCACATGTTCCCGCTTTTTAAATAGATTCCGGGTTGTAACGGAGGTATTTTGATGTCACATGATGTAACAGGCCTACATGGATCTAAAGTTATGCTGTTGGCAGCCACTCTCGGAAGAGACTCCACGTGGCAGTAAGCCATGACAGGAGAAACCATGCTTCTCAGTGGGACAGGATTCTATGGTAAAAGCCTGGTTCTTAGTGAGACACGGTATCATGGTTAAACCCTGGTTCTCAGCGGGACAGGATTCTATGGTAAAAGCCTGGTTCTTAGTGAGACACGGTACCATGGTAAAAGCCTGGTTCTCAGTGTGGGACAGGGTTCCATTAAAACTCCAACCTTGTTCCTTGTCCATAATTCAGTTTCAACATAAGCGAAAGGGAGTTTGTGACGTACAGTCGACATGGAGACGCAAAGGCCAGCACACTCAATGTGCCGGGGGAAGATGAAGAGGAATAGCCAATGCTCTTCACATGAATTTCTCCACGTAGGAAACCAATTTGTTTTGGTTATCACTTCCTCATTTCAGATAATGAAATTTCCTTAGAATCTCTCCCTAACACACACACGCGCACACACACGCGCGCACACACACATGTCTTACTTTGCCATAGCTGCATGCTAGATGATGTGTTCACAAACCACCTTGGGTATATGACAGCCTCTTCCCACAGCATGCACTCTTGTTACAGAGAAAGGAAGGTTTTCAATGTTTTTCAGAAGCACACACACGTGCACATTTAACTTTGACTTTTGTGGTGTAGATCAGATGAGCTGTTCTTAGTAATCAGGCATGCAAACTCCTCACCTTGAGGTGAGACTCACCTTTTTGAAACCAAAATGGGGTCACCTATGTGATTTGTTCAGATCCGATGAGAAAATATATATTATTTTCTTTGGGGGGGGGGGGGGTTGGCATTGGTGTAATGCCAACACAGCATTTCACCTGACTTTACAACTGGCTCTGGAACCAATCGTCACTCCTAATGCCTAAACCTCACAGCCAATCAGGGGCAGAGTGGGGAGAGGTTTTTCTACATTGATTTAGCCTCTTAATTTTCCTCTCTAAGTGCACTAGTGAACTTTTTTTTTACCCCTGACCTGTTTGCATGCCTGAATAATGTATCAACTCTCTGTGTGTGTGTGTTTGCATGTCTCAGGTTTCGCAGTGGCCCACTGCGTGTCCCAGCACAGCCCGTCTCCCCTGTCATCCCCCTCCCCCCCCTCCAGCGGGAGTGGCAGCACAGGACGCTGTGATTCTGTCACTGCCAGCACTATATCAGCCCACAGCCCCGCAGGTAACACACACACACATGCCCTCCTCAGCCCAGAGCCCCACAGGTAACACACACACACACACATGCCCTCCTCAGCCCAGAGCCCCACAGGTAACACACACACACACACATGCCCTCCTCAGCCCAGAGCCCCACAGGTAACACACACACACACACATGCCCTCCTCAGCCCAGAGCCCCACAGGTAACACACACACACACACATACCCTCCTCAGCCCAGAGCCCCACAGGTAACACACACACACACACACATACCCTCCTCAGCCCAGAGCCCCACAGGTAACACACACACACACACACACACATACACTCCTCAGCCCAGAGCCCCACAGGTAACACACACACACACACACATACCCTCCTCAGCCCAGAGCCCCACAGGTAACACACACACACACACACATACCCTCCTCAGCCCAGAGCCCCACAGGTAACACACACTAATCCCCCTGCCAGCACATACAGACTCTAAACAGGCTCAACGTGGCAGTAAGCCATGGTAGGGGGGAAACCCTGTTCCTCAGTGTTCCAGTTACACGCACACCCCTATAATCCCAGCTTCACAAACTGCACACACACACACTATCAGATACAAACAGATACTCTGTCTCAGCTATTTGCCTTAAAGCATTTTATTTTAAGAGGACACAAAACAATGCCTCTATTTGTCAACCGGTTCTACCTGGACTGTTGTATCAAGTATTAGGAGTACCCACTCTAAGACAGGATGTCTGAAGCGACATACACTACCGTTCAAAAGTTTGGGGTCACATTTTTCAAAGAAAAGCACTGTTTTTTTTCAATGAAGATAACGTTAAATTAATCAGAAATACACTATACATTGTTACATTTACATTACATTACATTACATTTATGCATTTAGCAGACGCTTTTATCCAAAGCGACTTCCAAGAGAGCTTTACAAAAGAGCATAGGTCACTGATCATAACAACGAGATAGCCCCAAACATTGCGAGCAGCCAAAACATGAAGCATACATTGTGGAAAACCAAATAAGTGCCAAAGGGAAGAACCATAAGAGCATGCAGTTAAACAAGTTACAATTGAAGTGTACCTGTAGAAAAAACAATCAACAGTAAAAATATTTCACAGCGAGTACAAGAATTTGAAACCGTTACAACTAACCAACAAGAGCAACAAGTCTCTCAATACGAGTCATTGTGATCCTGGAGGAAACTAACATCAGGTCCAGCCAAGCATTCCTAAGTGCCGTTGTACTCCCGGAACAAGTGCGTCTTGAGCCTTTTCTTGAAGGTGGGGAGGCAGTCAGTTAAGACAGTTGTTAATGTGGTAAATGACTATTCTAGGTGGAAACGTATGGTTTTTAATGAAATATCTACATAGGTGTATAGAGGCCCATTTCCAGCAACTATTACTGTATGTGTTCGAATGGTACATTTACATTTATTCATTTAGCAGACGCTTTTATCCAAAGCGACTTCCAAGAGAGAGCTTTACAAAGTGCATAGGTCACTGATCATAACAACGAGATAGCCACAAAACATTGCGAGTAGCCAAAACATGAAGCACACATTGTGAACAACCAAAATAAGTGCCAAAGGGAAGAACCATAAGAGCATGTAGTTAAACAAGTTACAATTAAACAACATGAACTGCTATAAGTGCAAGTGTACCTGTGGAAAAAAAAGCAAGCAACAATAATAAAACAATATATCACAGTGAGTACAAAAATTTAAGTCAGTTACCACTAACCACAAGAGCAACAAGTCTCTAAGCAAGAGTCATTGTGATCCTTGAGGAAACTAACATCGGGTCAAGCGAACCATTCCTAAGTACCGTTGTACTCCCGGAACAAGTGCGTCTTGAGCCTTTGCCTTGCCTTGAGCCACATTGTGTTTGCTAATTGCCTTAGAAGACTAATGGATGATTAGAAGGATTAGTCTGCAATGTTGTAATTGCTGCAAATGGAGCATTATTTGACGAAAGCAAAGTTTGAAGAACAACATTTATATTTCAAATACAAATTATTATTTCTAATAATAATAATTAACCTTGTAAATGTCTTGACTATATTTTCTATTCATTTTGAAAGTTATTTGATAAATAAAAGTGTGAGTTTTCATGGAAAACACGAAATTGTCTGGGTGACCCCAAACTTTTGAACGGTAGTGTACCTATGTACTGTATGTTTGAAGACTGGAGGTCTGTAATACAAATTTAAATGTGTTGTGTTGGAATATGAATCTGCTCTCTCTGTTCCACCATGGGGTCTCCTTGTCTTTGTGAGTTCTGGATGCCTACTCAGACCTCTCCATGCCTCGCCCCCTGTCTGCCCCCTTACCTGGCCCCCTGTCTGCCCCCTTACCTGGCCCCCTGTCTGCCCCCTTACCTGGCCCTCTGTCTGCCCCCTTACCTGGCCCCTCTACATGCCCCTCCACCTGGCCCCTCTACATGCCCCTCTACTCATCCCCCTACCTGGCCCCATGCCTGCTGGTGGACCATTATTATGCTAGCCTAGATCTAGTCTATAGAGCTTACAATAGCCCTGTAGCTGGGTGTGTCCCAACTTCTGATGGCATCTAGCACAGCTGCAGTAAGCAGATATCGGTGCTTAGTTACTGCTCGCCGCTGGCAGACTAGATATGCACCGGGATTTAACCCTCTCCTCCTCTGCTCTCCCCAGATGATGGGCCATTTCTGGAGCACACCCCGCCCTCCTCCTCCGGTGGGGAGGGTGAGGAGCTAAGCGGTTGTGCTGTCCCCGTCTCTCCCCCAGGCCCCTCCATGGCGCTGGCACCCAGCCTCACCCCCGCAGCCCAGCCCACCATCTCCCTGCTCACGGACGCCCGCGCCGACCAGCTCAGCGTGGAGTCTCTCACCCTGCTTCCTCCCGCCGACCCCTCCCACCTGCTCCCGTGCACCGCGCACACCTCACTGCAGGGCCCTGGGGTTTCCATCCCTGAAGAGGAGGAGGAGGAGGAAGAAGAGGAGGCGAGGGTAAAAGAGGAAGAGGTAGCAGCGGACACGGACCCCACCCTCGAAGAAGAGGCAGCAGCGGAACAGGCCACGCCCACCGAGCCGGAGGACCAGGATGCCGAGGGGGACACGCCCCTTTCTCCGGCCCGGGGGGAGAAGCCAGAGATGGACAATCTCCCCGGGTCAGATCTGCAGCCTGGAGAGGAGGGGGAGGATCCGGACACGCCCCCTGATCATTCAGACACACACTCGCAGGAGGTCGACTAGTTAGCTAACGACACCTAATCCTGTTTCGCTGACACACCCACACACACACACACAGTGGAGCGAGAAGAAATCTCGGCTCCGAAGTGATTGACCTGCTTGGCTGTAAGTGTTGTGGCGTTGTCCTCAAGTGTTGTTGTGATGAATTCTGCAGGATCAATGTTTTCACACTGTATTCGCACATGAAGAAAGACTCTACTCATTACACCATTCATTACAGAGGGACAATTCTGTGGCGCTGTGTGTGCATACACAGGGGCCGATTAAACTTGTATTCAGTAGTCTTCATTGGTCACTAGTCTTGTTTGTGGTGGTGTAACACAGCCTAAAGTTGGAATGCACTTTTAAAGGTCTGCTATTTCAATCCGTTCTGTTGATCTAGATGCAGTTCATCCTTGACTATTATCACATGACCCGAGGACGTCAGTTCAGTTTGTTCAGTTCCTCTGTCCTTAGAGGTGACGTGGTCTGGACCTATGTTTTAGACTGCCAAAACACAAACAGTCAGCTAAACTAGCCTCCCTACTTGGATTACACACTGTCCCTGGCCACTGCTTTGATGCCTAGCACATACTGCCAATCTGTGTGTGTGTGTGTGTGTGTGTGTGTGTGTGTGTGTGTGTGTGTGTGTGTGTGTGTGTGTGTGTGTGTGTGTGTGTGTGTGTGTGTGTGTGTGTGTGTGTGTGTGTGTGTGTGTGTGTGTGTGTGTGTGTGTGTGTGTGTGTGTGTGTGTGTGTGTGTGTGTGTGTGTGTGTGTGTGTGTGTGTGTGTGCTTGTTGGGAACAGATTATGATCTAAATAGTGAGCATTCATCTCATTACCAAGGATGATGTGTCCTGGTAGCTCTGTACCAACACCAGTCCCGCACCTGGGAGTAGTCCTGCTTGGCTGCGTGTCTGACTGTGTGGCAGGGTGTTTCTGCTGCAGATGGGGTGTTTCTGCTACAGAGAAGTGTTTCTGCGGCAGCAGGGGTGTTTCTGCCAGAGTACATCCACCAGCTTTTGGACCTTGCTCACATCGGCCACGTTTCTCTTTCTCACACAACACAACGGACCTGAATGTATCCCACTGGTTCAGATCCAGGATCTGATTGCCTACCACCCATCTTAACTCTAATCTGATAGGGGCCAGGATGGAGATGGTCTGGAGTCAGCTTCCGGCCTGTCTAATGAAGCTTTACTACTGCAATAATCTAAAGAGCTAACCAATGGGGAGAGAGCTGAATGTAATGGACAGAACACCTCTCCAACCAGAGTGTAGTTACTGGAGGAGGACACGTTTTCTGATGGTGATGGTGAAAATGAGGATTATGAGGTTGTTGGTGTAAAGAGCCCTTTAGAGCTAAGCACACACTGAGATATTGGTGTATACCCTCTTTCTCCCCATCTTGCTTTCTCTTGGCCTGTCCCATTCCCGTTCTCCTTTTTTCTTCCTTAACTTCTCTTCCTCCCTCGGTACCTGTGTTGGGGTTATGAGCAGGACACGATCCTTCAACTGGATCTTGTTTTTGATATTCCATACAGCAGTTAAGTGTCAGGAAAGCAATACTCCTCTTTTCTTCCTTCTTTCTTTTTATTTATCTAGTCAGCATTCCCAACCTTGCTTTCCTTGTAAATATTTGCCCCGATGTTAAGACTGATGCTATTAAAGAGGACTTAGTGCAGTGTTTTCTGGATGTTTCTACGCTCTGTAAATGCCATCCGCTTTTAAACTTGTAATTATACTAAATTACGAACAGAGAGATAATTCAAGATCTGCAATAAATTATTCTACTTATGATGGTGTTATTGTGTGAATTTGTCATTTGTGAGTTTGTACAATTTATCTAGTACGGTCCACCTTTCAATTTACTATATCTAGGTTTTAGCAATGAGGAAAACATTTGTGCAAACTTTTTAACATTTCACATCATTATTTGGGGCTGTGTTTACCATACAGGCTGAGACCATGATGCAGCGGCCTGAGTTTGATTCTGACTCAGGCCATTTCTGCATGACTCCCCCCTTTCCCATTCACTTCCTGTCACCCTGTAACCATTTATGTCCAATAAAGCCATAAAAGGCCAAAAATATATCTATCAAAAAACACACATGCCTGCTTAACCACTGCAGACTGAACACATGACACACACCAACACACTTGGACTGCTACAGCTCAGCTCAAAGGCAGGAAAGACTGGAGAGGTGTGAGATTGGTTCACCACTGAACCACATGCTGACTAGAAAAGCCTTCAGAGACCCGTAAGAGAACGTGCATGCACACCCTCTAGAACTGTACAGCTACAAGACAGGGAGAAAACCAGGGTGAGGGGATGATGGAGCAAGGGGCCGGAGAGAGAGAGAGGGGAGACCAGGAGGAAGCAGTAAGTGAGGCAGGGGAAGGAGATGGAGACGGGGGGGTCGGAATGTCAGGTAGCACCCCCCTTTGAATAGGCAATCCATAGGAAACAAACCATTTCCGTTTCCCAAGTGAGCATTGTGTGTATGTGTTCCATACACTCTGCAAATGTGGCAGCATGCATTAAATTATGCGTGCGTATGTGTGGGGTTCTGTTTTTATGTGGTTTGTGTGTGAGAGAAAGTGTTCTATCTCGTGTTTTCTCTTCAAGGAAACACTGGTGTGTGTTCCTGGTAGAGTAAGGATGCTGAAACTCTTTCATGTGTGTTTCTGTCTCACCACAGATGGTGGAGGGGGGGGCCTGTGTCTGAAAGGGAGACAGAGTAGGAGAGAACAAGATTGAAAGGCAACAAGAGAACAAGAGAGACAGCAAAATAAATGAAAAGACAGAGACATGAAAACTAGAAAAATGCAGCTATGAGAGATTCCACTGTCAAGGGTTTAAGGTTTAAGATGCTAACCCTGACAGGGAGTTTTCAGACGAGTAGGACAGACAGGATAGTCAGTTCAAGACTATTAGACTGGATCCCTCTTCTGAGAAGAGTAGCTGGAGAGGGTGTGGTTTGCCCAGTTGTGGTTCTAAGAGGTGATGACTGTTTACAGGAATATAGATTTCTGACAAGACTATTAATGCTGTTTTTTTACGAATACATGACTCACACACACACAAATATACTGTACACGCTTACTGAATATGTTCAGTTATTGTGAGGATTCTGGTGGTCATACTTATCACATGTTCTTATTTTTTCTAGAGAACTCTGTCACAGCAGTGTCAACGTATGACCTTTGCCCAGCTCTGTGTGGACAGTCAGTTTCAGTTTCACATCTGATTCACAAAAGACACATGAGTCATGATGACAATTCCAGTTAATTCATTCAGAGATTACAATGCTACATCTTGTTTTACATTTCTCATAAATTTTAGGAGTACTCAGAATTCAAATAGCATAGATTGAATGCTAAGATATGAGGACAGGTGTACCTTGTACTGAAACTCTGCCTGTACTGAGAAAGTCCATCAATGAAATCATGCACATTTCTAATGAGTTCATAGTAATCTGTCAGACAGGATGATCAGCCCCCACCCTATCCTCTCTGCCCCTTTTCAAGATAATGATATAGGCTAATTTACTGGAATCGAGCCGTAAAGATAATAATACATTTTATTTATATAGCGCTTTTCAAAGTTCTCAAAGTCGCTGATGACTATTCCATGTTGTTTTTTATTCATTAGTATGTGCCAACAAGCCACTAGATGATACTCATAAGACAAAAACACCCATTTAAACGTGGCCGAAGTAGCCTAGACATGCTACCATCCAGCCTTTTTTTGATATACACACACTACACCGGTAAGGACACAGACACGACTGCTCTTCTGAGTGACTCATTCAAACACACCTTTTTCTTTGCTCCTTCCATTTCTGGTAAGCGTGAGTGTGAGCGTGACTTAGTAACTATCTCTTCAACACCGCCAACCTGTCACCACGTACTACCGAGTTGAGTCACCATGGTAACATTACTGTATGTGGAGTTGTCTCAAACCATACGCCTTCAGTCTAGAGCTTTAAGCTGCTTCCTCAACATGGTGTGATACAGCAGGGGAGAATCACACACACACACACACACACACACACACACAGCATCAACACAAAACAATAAACACAAGGGAGAACTGTCTGAAAATTCTAAAATGTGTTTATTATACCGAACATTGTACTTTTACCAAAGATAATCATTTTAACAATAATATTATTACTTAAAATATTTTCCTTACATATTAACAGTTGAATCTGCATGGCAGACAGTGAGACACCACAGAGAGAGGAGGTCTCTGTGAACAACACACATTCATGGTCCATGTAAACATTCACAATAGAGTATTCAAGTCTGCTACCACGACCCCAGATGACCTGCCTACAACAACAGGGCCAAGGGGTCAACCACAACCACAACCAGTTTCCCATCATAACGCCAACAGCCCAATAGTCTCTTAATGCAGCTGATCTGATGTGTTCTAGATCTAACGAGTCTAACCAGGGTACACTCCCTTGGACTCGCCCACCAGACACAGTCACCGTAGCTCTGGATGTTGACCTAAAGTTAAGGAATCCAAGCCTTAATGCCATCTGCTGTGAGGTCATATCCTGTAGGGAAACTCTAACAGAAAGTTCTTCAGAACCGGATTGACAGGAATCTGCTCAACCTTCTCCCCACCGCCACACACTTCAATGATGCGTTTCCTGCACAGTTCCTGCAAGGTGAGTCGCTGCTTCCTGTAGGGAAGGCTGAGGCTCTTTTTGGGGGAGTTGACGTAATGCTCCAGCAGGGAGAAGAGGCAGGGGAAGAAACGCTCGCTTCCCGCCAGGCTGAACTTCTGCCGCTTGTAGAGGATGCGGACACTGACGGGTCCGCTGGCGGCCCGGTACGACAGCGTGAAGAAGACGTCCTTCTGGCGACTGTCCCTGATCAAGAAGGTTCCCACAGCCGCGTCCTGGAGCCTGCTGTGTGCTTCCTCCACCCCTAGAGGACCCCAGTAGAAGCCGCTAAGCTCCAACATGGACGCTGTGCGCGTGATGAGCAGGAAGTCCTCATTGCAGCGGAAGGGCGGGAAGTGGGTGGACACCGGCGTGAGCAGGACCTCCGGAGGGTTCCTCTGGTGCTGAGCAGACCGGTCGGGCTCCCTGACCCCAGAAAAGGATGAAGATGATGAGGACGATGAGGATGTGGATAGCGCTGTGTCGTCATGGCCTTCCACTCTGCTGTGTGCTACCATCCTAAGGGGGAGAGCGGCCCCAACCCTCTCCCATCTCTACACAACACAGTCATCCTAAGAAAGGGGAAAAGAGATACACAAGTGTTACTGTTGTGCTACTGGGAAAAATCATTATGGGTAGTCTAGCGGCTGGTTGAGTTGAGCTGTGGCACACTGTAGGTTAGGCTACTATTTAACCATGAGAAGATGCAAGGGAGGAGAGTCGGGATTATTAATTCAATTCTTGATTTGTTTAACTAGACTGTCAGTCAGATGTTAGAGCTGTGCAATTGTGGTTGACATGGCACACACATACACACACCAAGGTGACAGGCAATTAACAATAGCGTATGTGCTTCTGTGATGCTAGTGTAGCAGTTTTATGTTACAAGTTATTTCTCAATCGGGAAAACAACCCGATATCTGGCGAGACATGTGAGAACAGAAGCATTTCTAAGCAAAGTAGCGAACTAGGTTACACATAGGCTAAACGTCTGGCACTTCTTTCACTGAGTAGCCCGCTTAAATCAAGCGCAGCTTGTGTACAGTACAAGAGACGTCAGTTAAACATTACTGTAGAGATGTTTTTCTGAAATAACTGGTACAGTAGGCTACGCTACTGTAGCCAATGCATTTTTTAATTATATTGCAGTCCGCATAAAGTCAAATGTTAAAACAATTCAATGTCATAGGCCCACAGTAAACTATCAATTTACCGCATTGGTAAGCAAAGATTGTTTGCTTACCGTTTAGCAAAACGAGAACAACGTTGAAAATACAGGGTAAATTTTGTGAAATAATCCTTATCGTACAAATCCCAAAAAGCAGTTTAGGCAATTTCCAAAAATAGGCTACTCCGCAGCGTTGCAGGATAAATATTTGTTTGATCTACGTTTATCATGATCAATCAGACCTATTCTCTCTCAACGGTTATTTCAATTGCATACTAGTTCGAAATGTCCTAGTAAGTTCTTTTATGCGAATGACTCTGGCCCCTCCTCCTCCATTTACAGGAAATCTTTGTTTCCCTTTCGTATTCTCAGAAATTATATCGCCTGCAAAGAACACAAGTAGCGAGTTCTCGATAGGAGTCAATTCAAGAAAATTGGCTCAGTTCTCCTTTCGCTTCTTTTTAAACTGAATAATGATCAGAAACAGGTATAGGCCTACAGGTAAAACATAAAAATGATTTATAGCCAACTGGAGTACTGAACGCATTATTTTGCGTGGACAGGAAGCCGTCTGTGGTCAACCGGTCCACTTTTAAGTGGACAGGTCAAAATCTGTATTGAATAGGTCAGAGGGCCAATGTGTTCATTGTTGAGGTCTAATTTAGTTTAATCTACACATCAGTTGCAGCAGGTAGACTATTTCACATGCATTGATTATATCACAGCTGTCAACGAACACTTACTGAAAAGCTATGGCTAAAAAGTGAATGTTTCGCTGCCCCCTTGTGGGGTTTCATGCGTTTTACAACGTCCATAAACAACCTTTTATACAATCAGGCACTATACAGAATGTTGCATGAGAAGTATAGTGTGCACTAGTGAGCTTCACTAAATCTAGCTCTAAAACACCTATGTCACTATTTGTGACTTGTGACATTTGTGCAATTTCCACCCTCTATGCATCAACCTAAATGTGTGGGCATGTTACTGGAGCACGGCCTATCATGTAGCTTTCAGAGATTTCTCAAAAAAAGGTTATATCCTGTGTTCTAGGTTTGTAAAGCTTGATAATTGTAATAAGAGGTGTCTATAAAAGGTGTCTATGGTGTTCTATATATTCAAAGCAAAAAAAACACTGATATTATGGATGCTGTGAACCCTAACCCGTGCAGCCTAACTTGCTGAGTGCAGAGCAGACAGCGGAGAGTGTTATCCACGGCAGGACTGTAGATGCCACCTGGTTAATACACTTTGCTACAAATGAAACATAATATAGGAATTGTGATCATCTTTGTTTGCAAACAAACACACACACATATTACTAGTTGCGCTCTTGCGAGTGTTGATGACTGTCTGTGTAAGTTTCATTTCTGGGAAACAGAGACAAGGACCATAATGCCAGACAAGGGTATAACATGGTTAGCAATGAATGGATGGATGGATTGAGGAAGGAAGGGAGGTTAATAAATGTCTACATGCATTCACAATTTGTACACAGTACTTCCTTTAGCATCCATTCGATACACCCAGTACATTCGATACACCCAGTACCTCCGCTCCCTATCCACCTCCCATTTCTCCTCTATTGTAACATCCTCCCTCCCCCCCATTGACGAGTTCTCGTCCCACCCCACTAACACTGCCACTGACACCTTGTTAACCACTTTAACTGCATCACTTGACTCTCTCTGTCCCCTGTCAACCAGGCCTGCATGATCTTCTCCCTCCTGCCCGTCGCTTACGGATGTTATCCGTGAAGAACGGTCCACCCTTCGGGCAGCTGAGAGGAGATGGCGCAAGTCCAAAGGCGGTCCGGACCTTGATAAGTATCACTCCCTCCTCAAATCCTTCTCTTCTCACATAACTGGTGCTAAAACCCTCTACTTTCTGAACAAAATTAACTCTGCTTCAAACCCCCACAAACTTTTTTCTACCTTCTCCACGTTTCTTAACCCACCTCCCCCACCCCCTCCCTCCACCCTGACAGCAGACGACTTCTCCTCCTTCTTTGAGAAAAAAGTCGCCGACATTAGCAGTCGGTTCCCTAAGCCCACCTGTCCTACCCTCTCACCCTCCATGACTGACCCGACTAAATGTCTAAACTCTTTTTCTCCCCTGTCTGAGGCAGAGATCTCTGACCTCATTCTCTCTCATCGCCCCACCTCCTGTCCCCTTGATCCTATACCCTCCCCTCTCTTTCAAACCATCTCCCCCTCCATCATAACTTTTCTTCTCCATGTCCTAAACTCCTCTCTTACCTCTGGCACCTTCCCCTCTGCCTTCAAACAGGCTAGAGTTACCCCTCTACTCAAAAAACCCTCCCTTAACCCTGCCGTTCTCAAGAACTACAGACCGGTATCACTGTTACCCTTCCTTTCAAAAACAATTGAACGTGCTGTATCTAACCAATTGTCTAACTTTCTCTCTCAGAACAACCTGCTTGACCCCAACCAATCAGGCTTCAAGACTGGCCACTCCACAGAGACTGCCCTCCTTTCAGTCACCACTGCCCTCCAGTCTGCCAGAGCGGCTTCCAGGTCATCTGTCATCATTCTGCTGGACCTTTCTGCAGCGTTTGATACGGTTAACCACCAGATCCTGCTCGCCAGACTTTCTGAGATGGGCATCACTGGCACTGCACTCCAGTGGATCTCATCCTACCTGTCGGGAAGATCCTACCAGGTTTCCTGGGGAGGCAAACTGTCAGGCCCTCGCCAGCTCTCCACTGGTGTCCCACAGGGCTCCGTCCTTGGACCCCTCCTCTTCTCTCTGTACACCACCTCACTTGGACCAATCATCACCTCCCATGGCTTCTCCTACCACTGCTATGCTGACGACACGCAGCTGTACCTGTCGTTCCCCCCGACCGATCCGGGGATCTCAGCTAGGATTGAGGCCTGCCTCACAGATATCTCCGCCTGGATGACCGAGCACCACCTCCAGCTGAACCTTGCCAAAACAGAACTTCTCATCATCCCGGCTAAACCCTCCATCTCCCACGATCTCTCAATCACCCTGGGATCTGCGACGGTGACCCCTTCATCCTCTGCCAGGAACCTTGGGGTTACCATGGATGACGAGCTCTCCCTCACGGCCCACATTGCTGCAGTCTCCCGGTGGTGTAGATTCACCCTCTACAACATCCGGAAGATCAGGAGATACCTGTCTGAGCACTCCACCCAGCTGCTAGTCCAAGCACTTGTCCTCTCCAAGTTGGACTATTGCAACTCGCTGCTCGCTGGTCTCCCAGCATGTGCAACCCGCCCTCTTCAGAGGATTCAGAACGCAGCGGCCCGCCTGGTCTACAATCTACCCAGACGCTCCCATGTTACCCCGCTCCTCATCTCTCTCCACTGGCTACCTATCATGGCCCGTATCAGATTCAAGACCCTGGTATTGACCTTCCGAGCAGTGAACGGGACTGCACCCGTCTACATCAAGTCTCTCCTGCAGCCCTACACCCCCACCCGTCACCTACGGTCTTCTTCAGACAACCGCCTGGTGGTCCCACCGCTCAAGACCGCCCGGTCCCAACACAAGCTCTTCTCCTGTCTGGCCCCCCAGTGGTGGAATCAACTCCCCACTTCCATCAGAGACACTGACTGTCTCTCCACCTTCAAGAAAAGGCTCAAGACGCACTTGTTCCGGGAGTACAACGGTACTTAGGAATGGTTCGCTTGACCTGATGTTAGTTTCCTCAAGGATCACAATGACTCTTGCTTAGAGACTTGTTGCTCTTGTGGTTAGTGGTAACTGACTTAAATGTTTGTACTCGCTGTGATATATTGTTTTATTATTGTTGCTTGCTTTTTTTCCACAGGTACACTTGCACTTATAGCAGTTCATGTTGTTTAATTGTAACTTGTTTAACTACATGCTCTTATGGTTCTTCCCTTTGGCACTTATTTTTGGTTGTTCACAATGTGTGCTTCATGTTTTGGCTACTCGCAATGTTTTGTGGCTATCTCGTTGTTATGATCAGTGACCTATGCACTTTGTAAAGCTCTCTCTTGGAAGTCGCTTTGGATAAAAGTGTCTGCTAAATGAATAAATGTAAATGTAAATGTAAATATTGATATAGGAGTTAAGTCTCTTAAGGCCAAGTCAAGTTTAGGTCAACTTTAGGTCAAGTTTCTTTAGGCAAAGTTTTAGATTAACTGGTGGAGGCAGTACAACCTCTTGGCTTGTCATCATGAAACTTAAATAGGAGGTCTGAAGGTTAAAGGCAAATTAAGTATTGCAAAATGCGAAAACAAAAATGTTGTTTATCGTTGATGCTAAGATTCTTGGAAGAGAGCTTTTGAGAGGCTGGTGGGAGAAATAGGGAGGTATAAAAAAAAGGTATGGCAGTTTATAGTGATTCAACTCCCAAAACGTGCTGTACTGTTGATGTTGGAATAGTTCCTGCACACCTCACTTCTAATTGCCATGTTTATTGTTTCCCCAGAAGAAAACACCCTGTCCATTGGACATGTTAATGATACACCTTACATTGTAAACAACATGATTTACTGCTGAGAAAGGTAATCATAAAATAAAGAATTTAAAATACGTCTGTCACAATTGTTCCAAATGCACATATGCTCCAACGCGCAAACACACTCACACACACACATACACAAATTGATTGGTAAGGTTTTTCTCTGAGTGTGTGTGGGTGTGTATGTCACATCTACCAATTTGCCTACATATCCCTTTTCCTCAAGCTATAGGCTGAGTGGCGATTGGAGAGAAGTCGCAGCTTCTGATTGAAAGTGAAACTGAAAGTATTCTCTGCACGAAGCCAGCTGGGCGTGTCTTATCTGCCTTGAAACACACAAAGTAGCACTTTCTGATTGGCTGACAGGTTACTGATATCTCACCTATCAAAACAGGGCGAGTTTCTAGAAATTGGTTCTGCGGTTCTTGTATTCTTTGTATTCTAAAGTATTCTTTGTTAGTTGCTGTGTTTTAGAGCTAGCCTAGTCTCTTGCTAATCTCTGAGAGAACCTCTCAGTCCATTTTTTGTTTCCAAGGGGCATAATCAATGGCCCCAGACCAAACTGCCTGTGATTTCAATGGGTGTAAAATTGGATAGATGCCACCAATCAGAGCAATGTAACATTATCTTGGTTGTTGTTGAAAATGCCTCAATGGCTGTCCTCTGTGCAGTCATTGTATCTAAGTATCAAACCCACCCCTTAACACAGGGGTACTCAATTGGGGGAGGGGGGGGGGGTCTTAATGTTGCGGGGCGGTAGGGATGGACTGGGAGTAAAAATAGAAAATGCACATTCTGTTTGATGTGATGCTAGTTCGTGAGAACGCTAGGATACTTAATGCGAGCGCGCGTAGCACGCAAGATCATTTTTTTGCCTTTATTTGAGCACAAAATAGTTTTTTGAGCTTTATGTAAAATTAACATAGCCGTTTTTCAATTGGTAAAACCTGTCTAGTGAAGGTGATGTCTTTTTGTCTCTTAATTTTTCTGCCCCACCCTTACGTTTCTTAGCCTGGTTTTCCATTGTTATTCTTCTCCCGGTGCTCCCGATGGCCAGTCCGCTACTGCGGGGCTGGGCTGTGCCGCGGTGGTGAATTTTCAAGTCGTATCATTGGAAATTCTCGTGCTGTCAGAGGGTGCTACAGCACTCCTAGTTCACACGGCCATGGTAGTGACGTTTCACATTAGCTACCAATATTGACAATATATTGTGCGCCCCACCGGCAGCACAAATGCATACTTGTCTAAAATTAGGTATTTTTGGAATAAACTTTTCGCCGGGTTTAGAGCACGCCATGTTTTTCGCTAAGGAAGAAACAGGTACTGTTAGCAAATCGATTAGCCTGCGTTGTTGCGAATGACACACACAACCTGACCCAGAGAGGTTGCAACCAACTTTCAGTGAGTGAGTTGTCATGGTGATTACAGTTATTAAAGCTCCTGATTGGACCTTTATATTGGACAAGTAAGATAGAAACCACATTTAGTTGGAACAAAAAGATGTGCCGGTTAAAATGGAAACGTTCCGTCAAAATGAATTAATTCCATAATAATATATCGGTTATAGGTCCGGGTCCGGATAGGGAACCGCCTGGGTCCGGACCCGGACCGCGGTCCGCCAATTAGTGACCCCTGCCTTAACAGGTAAACAGTTGAGCTGACAGATTCATCTGGTTCCCAGGCTATCCTGTGTGTGTGTATATTTACAGTAAAAGCCATCTAATCCTATCCAAATATCCTGTTCTTGTGACAAGCTGGACAATCAGAACCTTCTGTGTTTTTACACGCACACACACACACACACACACACACACACACACACACATGCAGGCATGAGACACGTGTACAGACTATTACAGTACAGTTTCCTTGTACTGACAAGTGTTAGAGGAAAACCACACACACAAAGCCACCCTACAGCGGTCACATGACACATTTATTCATAACTCCATCATTTAGAAGCTCTTTTTTAGGTCAAAACTGCATACTAACTGATGGCATGTCACCTGACTTCATAGAACAAGCTTCAAAATAAAAGTGAATCGAGGAGAAGAGGGAGGGACAGTGTCTGTACATGTTTTGAGGGCTGGTTTGATGTTGGTGGGGGATTCAACTGACTCCCAATATGCTTTCAGCTCACATTGTTTCTATTTATTATATCACACCTGAGATTTGGCCATGCCCATCCAAGCCTTCCTTAACCCGGACTGACTGATCATGTAAACAGCACCTAATGCAATGTGTTGAGTAGTGATTTACCTAACAGCAGGAGTTTCGCTATGAGGAACTCACGCTGCACTGGGATTGTACTGCATATAGCAATCTCTCCTGACACTTAGTAGGACGTGCGGTTTGAAGAAAGAAAAAAGGAAGAAAGAGAAAGAAAAATAATATATATATATATTTATATGAGAGAACAAAACACACTCAATTAGGGGAAATACAACTGACAGAATATAGTATTTTAAATACACTCCCTCAAAGAGAACAATATCATCTGATATTTGTACTTTCAGTTTCTCAAACTTTCACTTTCAGATCAGATAAAATAACAAAAATTTATTTCGCAACAAACTCTTGACTGCGGAGAAACTGGAAGCATTCTGGTAAAACTCTCCTGCAGCAATGAAACTTTTATTGTAACCATGCAAATGCCAATTACCGTGCACATGTTTAAGAGGCCTAGCTACAGTAAAACTCAATCCTAAAGTCCTCAAACATTTCAGGTCAGAGGATTAAAGCATATTAAAAGTATTTAAAACTTTTTCCTTAAATGTTTGAGGGTGTATACTTGTTGTAAAATTGCGTTATATGCATATTCATGTTTGTATAGTCAGGTTTAATGGTATTATTATTGAATTGCTATGTTGAAAATAATAAAATGAAGACACTAGTACACTCATATCATATATTATTATCGATTGGCAGATGCCAAACCACCAGAATGAGCATTTAAATTTTTTTTCAGAAAAGTGCAGATTTAGATCCCTATTCACTTTTGATTAGGTTAACTGTCTTTTTGTTTGGTGTTAATAATTTTAAAACCAGAAGTGCAAGTGAAAATGTTATAATGCCTGATGAAACCCAGTTGCTAACACAATATAATTCCTAGAAAAGCTTGAGTTGGGTATTTTGTGAACATGTTTGGTTCATGTACAGTCAGTCTGGACTTCCCCATAATCTTGTGTTATTTTATAGGTGTTATCTTATCTTTGAGGCTGTAGTGACAAATGCTTCCCCTCCTCCAGATCAACTAAGATAAGGGTCCAGTATGTTTACGTAAGCCTAGAGTTAACTTAGGGGTAGCTACTCTCTACACATGGAATGTTGAACACAGTAGCATTCTTATACAGGATAAAGGGTTACATCTTCAACTTTTCTGACAAGAACTCATAATTACAGATGGAGTCAGGACGCTCCTCTCCACAACTTTCTCTTTCTCTCTTCCATCTGTGGTCAAAGATCCTGCTTAACCCTGTCCACAGCCATGGAGTTCCCTCTAGTGGGCTGAAATGGATGTGTTTATGTAATCTTCTGACACAAATGTACTGTGCTTTATGCCTGTGCTGTGCTGTACTGTGTGTGTCTTTCAGAAGATTGCTTTCATATTTCTTCCTTCTTCTTCAGACTGGAACTCCAACTGGAGTCAGTCTGTGCTCTGCCCCTCCCAGAGTCTAGCTAACTAGCTCTCATAGAGGTAGTACAGTAGGTCTATCCCACCATGGAGTGATGGTAGACTGAGGAAAAGGTGTTTTGAATCTCGTTCCTTTACTAGCCACCAGAGGGCAGCGTCACATCATTTTCATCCAGTGCCATCCTGCAACGTGCTCAGGAACTGAGTGCACATTCATGTGCATACAGTATGTGTGTGTAGGTCTCTGTCTGTAGTTGAGCATGAGTGTGTATGAGATAAGAGTGCACATGTAGACATGTTATATATATATGTGTGTGTATATGTGTGTGTTTGTGTGTGTGTAAGGTCACAGTGAGGCAGTGTGCGGGGGAGTAGGATGGATGAGAGCTTGGATAGTGCAGGAGGCCTGGGGGGTGGAGGTACTCTTTCACTTTCTCTCTTTCTTTCCCTGGTAACACATCAATAAATATTCCGTCTGTCTCACCTATGGCGTCCCTTTCAGCGCCACGCTTTCATCCATCAATGACAGCAAATTGTGTAATAAATATGGATTAACCTACGATCTGCGATCTCTCTGTGTTGCACACAGTTAGGTTGACTTAGCTTGATCCTCTGTGTCTTATTGTTGTACCGTAAACAGAGCAGCAAACCCTCATGATGAAAAAAAGCCACAAATGCACAGACGCACACACACATACACACAGAGACAACTGTATGCCCACACAAACCCCATTTTTGCTGTTGCAGTTGAGACAATGCGTGAGGAGAAGTGTATGCTCTGAAAGAGGAAGTGAGAGGAGAGGGAATGGTGTAGCGTCACAACTGAACCACCATGAACACGCTCCTCGCTCAGCACTTCATTTCACTATCGTAAACAACCACAAGATTAAACCAGATGGCATCCAGTTACCTCACATTGTTCAATAGGGACTGATGGTTCAATAAGGGAGTACCAGATCAAGCCGTTGTTATTGAGTTGTTGGATTAGATGGTCACCAATGAGAATGTTTCTGTGTTTTTCCATGTTTTCAGTCATCTGAGCCAAACCAGCCTGTCTTGTGATGGTGTTGACTGACAGGAGAGCTGAGAGCTGGGCTCGCGGCGACAGGGGCAGGGCAATACTTCCTGGAGCATCAGTTGGGCTTCACACAGACCTGTAGGTGTGAACACAGCAGCGCTCAGAGAGGCAGCATGCAAATGTTGACAGGGTGAAAGCAGAAGGAAGAGGCTTGTGGTTTCTGTTTGACCATTGTGTTGTAAGCTTGGCCCTGGCAGAACATGACCTACAGAGATGGAGTGAGGGAGAAAGGGGCCATGAAGCACATGAAGAGATGTGAAACTCTATCTGTGCCCATGTCAGGGTTGGAGTCCATAATGCAATTTCATAACTGATGTGAGATCACTTGTTTTTGTTGAATTACATTTGAGAGCACATATTTTTGCATGAAACATTTTTAAACAATGTTTTTACTTTCTAAATTCACATTTGATATAACCTGTGACATGGTGTATGTGTGTGTGTGCATGTCTGTGACATGGTGTATGTGTGTGTGTGCATGTCTGTGACATGGTGTATGTGTGTGTGTGTGTGTGCATGTCTGTGACATGGTGTATGTGTGTGTGTGCATGTCTGTGACATGGTGTATGTGTGTGTGTGTGTGCATGTCTGTGACATGGTGTATGTGTGTGTGCATGTCTGTGACATGGTGTATGTGTGTGTGTGTGTGTGCGTGTCTGTGACTTGCTGTATGTGTGTGTGTGTGTGTGTGTGCATGTCTGTGACTTGCTGTATGTGTGTGTGTGTGTGCATGTCTGTGACATGCTGTATGTGTGTGTGTGTGCATGTCTGTGACATGGTGTATGTGTGTGTGTGCATGTCTGTGACATGATGTATGTGTGTGTGTGTGTGTGTGCATGTCTGTGACATGGTGTGTGTGTGTGCATATCTGTGACATGATGTATGTGTGTGTGTGTGTGTGCATGTCTGTGACATGGTGTATGTGTGTGTGTGTGTGTGTGTGCATGTCTGTGACATGGTGTATGTGCGTGTGTGCATGTCTGTGACATGATGTAAGTGTGTGTGTGTGTGTGTGTGCATGTCTGTGACATGGTGTATGTGTGTGTGTGTGAGTGCATGTCTGTGACATGGTGTATGTGTGTGTGTGCATGTCTGTGACATGATGTATGTGTGTGTGTGTGTGTGTGTGTGCATGTCTGTGACATGGTGTATGTGTGTGTGTGCATGTCTGTGACATGGTGTATGTGTGTGTGTGTGTGTGTGTGTGTGTGTGTGTGTGTGTGATATCACACACACACACACACACACACACACACAGATATCACTCGACGTCTTTGTTAAAACCTGAACTCAACACTGACCTTCTGCCTCGTCATAGAGCTGTATACAATACAAATGTGAAATTGGGTGGACCACCACGTGAAGTGGAGGTCACGGAGTCAGGTGGCTGAGCGGTTAGGGAATCGGGCCAGTAATCAGAAGGTTGCCAGTTTGATTCCTGGCTGTGCCAAATGACGTTGTGTCCTTGTGCAAGGCACTTCACCCTACTTGCCTCGGGGGGGAATGTCCCTGTACTTACTGTAAGTCGCTCTGGGTAAGAGTGTCTGCTAAATGACTTAATGTAATGTGAATGTGTAGCAGTGTTTCCCCTACCATTATATTAGGGGGGCGCCCCGCCCCCCCACAAAGGCACCCCCCGCCCCCCCTGGAAGGTCAAGTTAATAATGAAAATAAAAACTTTTTTTTATTTATTTTTTATAGAATTTGTATTTATTTATATATATATATAGCGCCCGATCACAAAATAAGTCATTTAAGGTTACCTTTCCTATAAAACAGGTCTATAGCTTGCTCTTTTATTAAACAAACTAAACACTAAACACTGTGTAGTGTCTGCTTCTATGGTATGTGTGTGTATGTGTGTGTAATATGTGAAAGTAGTTTGAATATGCATATAATATTGATACATATCAGTGGGGGTGTCTGTTCATCCATGACAGTTTATTCTCCGCAGATTCACTGTTTGGGTGTTTATACTTTTCTAAGGCCACTAGACAGTTAAATTTTTACGTTACAAATGTACTGCAGAATGCATGCTTTACTATTATCATTGTATAGTATGTTGTGTGTCAGATGGGGGTCAGATGGCTGAGCCGTTAGGGAATCGGGCTGTTAATCAGAAGGTTGCTGGTTCGATTCCTGGCCGTGCAGATTGTGTCCTTGGGCAAGGCACTTCACCCTACTTTAATGTTTTTAATAACCTTCCCAGGGACTGCGGTTGAAAATTAGCCGGCTGGCTAAAACTGAAAAGTTGATTAATGTGCACTGTCCCTGTAAAAATAAACGAAATAAACTAAACTACTTGCCTCGGGGGAATGTCCCTGTACTTACTGTAAGTCGCTCTGGATAAAAGCGTCTGCTAAATGACTAAATGTAAATGTGTATGTAACTACTGATCCTCAACTTTGCAAGAATATTTGGTCTGTCATCCTCCTACGCTAGTGTGTGTGGGGGTGTGTGCGTGTGTGTGTCCACCACAATCACTACATGATGACACACAGACCAGGTTTATGTAACAACAGAACAGAATGAAAGAGGCAAAAAAATAACAAGTGAGAGAGGAAGAGAAAGATGGACTGCAAAGTGATGAGTCACTCAATCATGTCTGTCTGTCTTGGGACATGTTCCATTATCATATGTCTCTTATTCACGCGGGGAAGCTGACAAGAGGTCAAGGCTAACAACAGACCTACCTGGGGGAAGAGCAGAGAGCACGGCTAAGGAAAGGAAATTAGGGGAGAGGAAAGGAGAAAGGTGAAGAAAGCCCAGGAAAGGGAGAGAGAGAGAGAGAGAGAGAGAGAGAGAGAGAGAGAGAGAGAGAGAGAGAGAGAGAGAGAGAGAGAGAGAGAGAGAGAGAGAGAGAGAGAAGAAGTTTCCTTACTATGCAATGGGGGCATCACAAACATGCTATTGAGATGATTTAGTTGAGCAGCGATGTCATGTTGACGCCAACAATGGCTGCACAAATACCATATCCTCAAGTCACTTAGACCTCAAACCCATCAAACATGATGACCTCACATTTACATTACATTTAGTCATTTAGCAGACGCTCTTATCCAGAGCGACTTACAGTAAGTACATAGACCCGGTCTCTAAATTGCATATCAGGGTCACATGCAGATACCAGCCTGAAATCTGCTGTGAACATGGTGGAACCCAATTATATATCCGAACATTTTCTTTATAGAGGCACGAGCGGACAATTCAAACAGGTGATGCTGACGAGAGAACAGGGGCGGGGTTTAGTGCGCCAGTGTGTAGCACAGCACTGTATCTCTCTTC